>NW_024344378.1:35295989-35303959 GCF_902729225.1 Pteropus medius | reverse complement strand
GAGACAGAGACAGAGACAGAGACAGACAGAGACAGAGACAGAGACAGAGACAGAGACAGAGAGAGAAGACTAGCTCTCTGGTATCTCTCCTTCATATAAGGACATCAGTCTTATCAGATCAGGGCTCCCTTAAACTTAATTACCTCCTTAAAGGCCCAGTCTCCAAATATAGCCACATGGGGGTTTAGGGCTTCAACATATGAATTGGGGGAGGGGACACAATTCAAGTCCCTAACAGTGTAGGTTCTCTCTAGGGATATAGTACACATTCTCTTTTGTAGGAGGTACTCTACATTTATCACAGGCACTCCTCTAAGAATAGTTCATGATCTCCGTAGTTTTTTTGTTTGTTTGTTTGTTTTTTGTTTCTTTTTTTGGTTTTGGTCTAGCATATGGCTAAGGATTTCTGGGCTTTGCATTGTTATTATGCCACAGTACCTCTTCATCTGGAATTACTTGGGTCTGTGAGAATTTTATTATGAAGGAGAAAATCTCTTAACATAATCCTACCAATTTACTTTCTTCTATTTTCTCCATTTTAAGCACTACTCTTGCTTTTGCCTTGGGTTTCTTTTTATGTATAACTCTGTTCATTGTTCAAAACCAGATGCTTTAGGACACCCTTGCATTCCTCTCAGTCCAAAGTAAAGTGGAGGATTTAATCAGATCTTCTTTGAGCCAACTCCACCTCTGCTCTCTTTAGCCTCTAGGAATAAAGTACATTTAAAGAGAGACCATGATCATGTACACTTGAACTTCAATCCTTTTGGAAGTGCTAGCTCTTGGAACTATAATCTAGGAACTTGACCAATCTATAATAATATTCCTTAGCTTTGGGGATGAAGTAAGAGATAGTGAAAGGACTATAAAGGAGCCATGAACTTTCCCCAATTAAACCTCAGAATACAACATAGAGCTTGAGCCCATCTGTCACTGGAAATTTGGGGTTCATGGGAAAGCTCAGTCAGGCTCCAGTGCTTGGGACCCTTTCACCCTTTCAGACCTCACCCTCTCTATCTCTTCATTTGGCTGTTCATCTGTGTGCTTTATCATATGTTATTAGATAATAAACTGGTAAGTGTGTTTCACTGAGTTCTGTGAGCTGTTCTAGTAAATAATTGAATCTAAGGGAGAGGAGCTCATGCAAACCCTTGTGTTGTAGCCAAGTTGGACAGAAGTTGTGAGTAACCAGAGGCCTGCTAGTTGTGATTGGCAAGGTGCCAGTCTTGTGGAACTGAGCCCTAATCTGTGAGATCTAATGCTGTCTCCCAGTAGATGGTGTCAGAGTTGAGTTAAATTGTAGGACACCCAGCTGGTGTCACAGAGAATTGCTTGATGTGGGAACCTTCCACCCCCCAAAACCTGATGTCAGAAGTGTTGTAAGTGTGGTAGTAGTGTGAGTAAAGGAGAAACGCAAGAGGGAGAGCTGAGTGTTTTCATGATACACCTCCTCCCCAGGATCAGCCCTCTTTATTCCTACAACCGCTGCTCCAGAGGTTAAAACCATACTATCTCATCAGGGTCTTGTTTAGAGGCTCACATAGTTTGTCCCTTCTCTAGTGCTCTCTGTGCTTTTACATGGCTCCTCAAGGCTCTCCATTCTTCCATTCTTGCACTCACTCCAGAGGATTGAACTCTGCTATTCCCTCTCTGTCTTTCCCTTCCTGGTGAAATGTGTCTTTTTGTCTCAGGCCTTTGTTATTTAAAGGGACACACTAATTTATACCAAAGCAGTAATGCAGTGCTTTCTGGCTCTGGCTGCAAACATTAGAAACACCTGAGTAGCTTTTCCAACTTATCTACACTGAGCACCATTCCTACCAATTAAATCAAAATCTGTGGGTGTGGAGCCAGGACACCAAAAACTCTAGAAGCCTTTCAGGTGATTCTCATATGCAGTCAGGACCGAGGACCTCTGTGGTAACGGCACAGGAGAACACACATAACACAATTGAATCTGAATTGAGGTTCCAAATGTCTTACTCCAAAGGAGGGACTTTGGGTGGGACTTTCAGTCTTTGGGAGAAACATTTATAGGTGGAGAGAATGGGTTGGGTCGAAAAAGAGGCTTCCTTAATTCACACCAATCAAGGCTTGGTCAGGTGAGAGTGTGATGGGGAAGCTGGTGCTGGCTGTTGGGTCCTCTTTCTCTTCCATAATGAGATTAAGAAGAGCACAGGGGTCTAGCAACGGGCCCAAGTAAGGAACAAAATTTGCTGTGTTAAGGACACATTTTCTAGAGCCTTGTCTTGTAGCATAGACAGCAGGATTATGTTGTATATATTGCACTTTCTTGTCTTCTCTGAATATATCTATATATACGTGTCCTTGTAAAAATAGATTCTGTTTGCTTCTGACCCTTAGCCATAGCTAGGGAGAATTTCAGAGAAGTTCGACTTCCTAAGTAACCAGTATCATCAATGAAATATGTCTCTGTTAGGGTCTGGCTGACTATTGTGAAAAACCACCATTTATCAAGTGAAGACATATACATAATAATTAGTGACAAGAGAATCACCACTCATGTCTCCTGTGGGGTCTTGTTCTTGCTTCTGCTATGATGTAATTATTTGTTTTGTATGCTTCTGCCCAACTTAGGTCATGGGCCCTTTTTCTAAAAGGTATCTACTTATCTGTCATCTCTTCTACCAAGATGTAAGCTTCATGAAGGTAGAAACATATTTGTCTTGCTCCCCATCGTATCCCCAGCACTGAGCATAATGCCAGCGTATGGTAGGCACTCTTGTAGTCCACAAATGAATGATCAAGGCATCGGCTCTCCCACTGGGTTTCTTGATCCTTCTATAAATCAAGAAAATCAGTTGCAGAAGTAAAATTGCCTAACCAGCCATTTTCTCTTATTCCTATTTAGATAAGATACTTACACTTGAGACATCTTTGTTTAATCTTCTACAAGCTACTTCCTTTGTCTCTAAGAAGGGTTTGCTATCACATCTTATTTTAATTGTACATCTAAGAAGTCAAACTTCAACCTCCTCTTGTTTCATTCAAAGTTTTGTGATCCTTCCATGTTTAATTCATGCTGATGTTTTGAAGACTATCAGCCAAGAGCTGAAATCTAAAGTACTGGAATAAGACATTCCTTAAAAAAAGTAACAGACTAGCATGATGTTCATACACCTGTAAAAGTAATTTCATTCCTTATTCTCTATTCAGGTTTTCCAATGTTATATTCATATTTGGATGAGATGTTAAAAATAGATTTATCTCTTCCCCTTTCCTTTCCTCTTCAATTCTGTGTATTTTTTTTTCCAGTTAGAATCTCACTTTAACAGAGACCCATCCATGCATCAGAGTACTTAATGGCCTGCCCATCACTGATTGGATCTCTCACATATTCTAAGATGGTGAGTTATCATGCTATAAACCAAATCTCATGTGGAATATTCCATGCAGTGTTCAGGATGGCTGTTTTCTTATCCTCTTGATTTCCTTGCATAGATGCTTAGTTAAAGAACACATATATCACATTTTATTTCTATGTCTTGCCAATAGAATTAGAGGGGCAAACTGTATCATTGAGGTTCTCTTCAATTTACCAGCTGTTTTAATCAAGTTACACTTTTGCTAATTGTATTAGTCCCAATACATTTTCAGAGAAGAGTGCCAACAGGTTGTTAGTTATTCTCCTAAGAATTATTTGTATCACTTCTAATTAATAATAACAAGTGGTTCAGTGAGGTTGATGGGGTACAAACATTTTAGAGAGATAACCTGCACTCATAAATTGAGATGCCATTTATTCGTTTGTCTTTATAAACAGCTTTATAATTCTATGAGCCTTGGGATGAAATCAGCAATTTCATTTACTATATGATGCTGTTTGTTGGGATGTTGAATACAAAAGGTCAAATCTAATAGGATTCTACCTTAGAGTGGAACCCTGACAGTTTATTTGGATGAGAATTTAATATAGCTATATATCTCTCTTCTAAATGACATTTATTAAATGGCAGTTAAAGCTACCTAACTGTGATCTAGGTCAGAGCTTTTAAAATTGGCATGAAATTGGAAACTTTTAATGAGTTTGCAAATATCTCCTCTAAAATTTGCATTTAACCTATTTTCAGTATAGAAGTTATCTTGAAGAGCTAAAGTTATTCTCTTGAGTTTCCTTATAAAATTGCTCATTTCTGAGTTCTGGAAATGGATAGTGGTGATGGTTGCCCAACATCGTGAATGTACTTAATGCCATGGAATTGTGCACTTAAAAATGGTTAAAATGTTAGATTTTATCACAGTAAAAATAAGGACTACAGCTACAGAAAATAATAGGGATTAACAAAACTAAAATTGATAGACCTTTGGCAAAATCAGTTTTTTTATAAAACGGGAAAAGATATAAAGAAAGAAAGAAAACAAATCCTAGGATAAAAAAGAGGAAATATCTGTAACTACAATAGAGATTTTAAAAATAATAATAACCTTGTTTGGATTCTGGCTTGAACAAACTGCTTGTTAAAAAGTACTTTTGAAATAATTGGAAGTCACTGAAGACCTACTAGTATTGAAAACTATAAATGAATTGTTAATTGTACTGAATGTGTTATTGATGTAGTGGTTATAGGTATATTTTAAAAGGTCTCATTTTTAGTGATAAAAGCTAACACTTAAAGAGAAAATTTTTATGATGGCTGGGATTTGCTTGAAAATAATCCAGAAAAAAACGTGGTGGGAGGTACATGGAACGATAGTGTCAGAGTGTTGATAACTGTGAAAGCTAGTGATGGGCACATGGAGTTATATTTTTCTTTTTTGCTTTTGTATTTATTTGAAACTTTCTAAAGTGAAATATAAACAAAATAAAAAACGTTAGGAACAAATAAAAAAATTACATGTTTCTGGGCTTTGAAATTTCCTTCCCCCACCTTCCTGAAGAATAATAACCGAGGAAGACAGGAAGAGATTTGTTCATATTCAGAATGTTAACATTCAATTTCATGCTTAAAATAATTGTTTCTTTGGGTGAAACTCCTTGAATAAAGCTTTCAAAGTATATTTTAAGGGAAAATATATTTATTTTTCACCAGACACTTTCATTTCTATGATAATTCTCTGGCTTTGTGCATCAACTGAGCATGGAAAAACTACTTGTATAAAAGGGACTGTTGAAAATTAGTCGGTCAACAAAGAATTCTTTTTGTGGAAAACAGAATGAGCACAACAATACTCTTGACTCCCTAAAATGTTTGAAATGCCTTAGTGGGTGGCTTTATCTTAAACATGATTAGAAAAATAAATCAACTTTAAACTCCTACACGAATCCAAAGTAGAAACATGCTTAGTGCTCGCCCTCTGAGGAGGTAAGTTTCCATGGGCCCCCGTGGTGAGCTGAATAATGGCCCCTGAAGACATCCAGGTTCTAATCCCTGAAACCTGTGACCATTGCCTTATATAGCAAAAGGGATTTCGTAAACATGTTAAAAGGTTTTTGAGATGAGAGATTATCCTGAATTATCTTGGTGGATCCGAAACATCCACGAGTCTCTTTATAAGAGGAATGCAGAGGGAGATTTTATAATAGAGGAGAAAGTGATGTGATAATGGAGCAGAGAGGGATTTGACACAGAAGCAGAAGATGATGTGGTGATGGAAACAGAGGGAGAGATTTGAAGATACTACTGTGCTGCCTTTGAAATTGGAGGAAAGGGTCATGAACCAAGGAATGCAGCTCTAGAATCTGGAAAACAAAACAGATTCTCCTGTAGAGACTTTGGAGAGAATGAAGCCCTACCTGCATTTTGAAACTGATTTTGGACTTCTGGCCTCCGGAACTGAAGAGAATAAATTGCATTGTTTTAAGCCACCAAATTTGTAGTAATGTATTCTAGCTGTCATAGGAATCTAATATATCACCCTAACTCTTCCTCTTATGAGAATGGTGGGGAAATAGGATGCAGGGCATGGCACTTGGGGTGTGTATCAGAAGCGCATGAAGGTGAATATCATGATTTGGTTGATTTTTTTTTGCAGATACAGACTACAACTGAAGGAGAGGTCTGTTATAGTAGTTTCCACCTTAACTACAGGGGCTGTTTACAGGTTCTATTTTGTTATTCTGCCCGATAATCTGTTCTCCAAACCCCTTGGTTCTGAAAGCAGGATATAGGGATTAGAGGTACTGATGAGGACTTCTTAAGGTGCTAGAAGCAACATTAGAATAGGTATCTAACATCCTCGACTGTGCCTGCCTACCTGTAAAATGGGTTAAAATTACAGACCCTGCCGACATCATAGTGTCTTTGAAGGCTCAAATGAAATGGAAAGGTCTTTTCAAATGTAAACAAAAAACCCTTCCTCCTAAAGTTATTAGATGGGGTCAGACAAAGTAGGCATCTGCCAGTGAGCCATGGTGGCCCAGAGCAGGATGTTGGAGACAAAGTGGACTGAGCAGGTTGTCCATCTGGGTGGACAATGGTGATGGCTCACCATGAAGTGTCTGAACTTGAATAAGCAAAGGAGTGTGAGAGCACAGATGTGGGAGTGGTGAAAGTAGTATTGAGAAATTGGTTACAGTGAATTGATTTGTATGTTAAAGTTAATGTAACCCAAATCTCTATCAAAGTATAAATATTTCCATTATCCCAGATCGTGTCCTCATTCCTTTTCCTGGTCAAATTCTGTTTCCACCCACCAGAGACAACCAGAGTTCTGATTTTTTCTACCATAAATTATTTTGCCTATTTTAGAATCGTATTAAAAATTTTATATAAATTTATAAAATATTAATTATAAACTTTCTTTCAGGTGTTCCTTCACTTAGCATAATATTTTTGATATTTATCTATTTGTGTGTACATCACTACTTTGTTCCTCTATATTGCATTGTGTATTTTAATATTCATTGTGTGATTATACTGTAATTTAATTCATTCTTCTGTTGATGTAAAGAGGAATTTGCACTCAAAAGGCTAATCAGCTCTTTGTTCTGCTTCTGTAGATATGCTTGCTGCATAGGCCATACTAGAAATTAACTAAATAAAGACTCATCTTCCCTTTTGCTTGTTCTGTCTAAGCAACTGCCTGTACCCCCTAGCAACTCCAGAGATTTGTAACTCTTTGGAACTGCCAGCAATCCATAGCAACTTCCGCACTTTGTAAGCAACTGAGGACAAATTAACAAATCGGCCCATGCTAAATAAACTCTATATAAGCAAAGTTGCAACTGAGTTCTGGGCCAGATCTTCAGAATGCTAGCTCCTCTGGGACCACTGGCATATAAACCTGAGTTCTCCAACTCTCCGAGTGCTGCTTGGTTTCTTGCAGGTCTGATTTTTGCAACATTTCTGCAACAGATGGACATTTAGTTTTTTTTCTCCTTTGAATAAAGTTCTATAAATAAAATTTAAATAAAATTCTTGTTCCCTTGGGTATATACCAAAAAGTAGAATTGCTGCATTATAGAGAAGAGTTATATTTAATTTTATTGAGGCTACCAGACCATTTTTCAAAGATGTAATATTTTACATTTCTCCCAACAAAGCATGAGAATTCTCATTGCTTGACATTCTTGCCAGCATTTGATATTGCCAGTCATACTAATTTTATTCTTTTTGGTGAGTGTGTAGTCTATTTCATTGTGGTTTTAGTTTGATTCATTTGGCGACTAATGATGTTTAGCATTTTTTCATTTGGTTTTCTGTCTTTTATTTTTGTAAGACTTTTTTTTTATATCCAAGATACCAGTTCTTTGCCTGATATATGCTTTTGAACCTTTGTTCCCAATTGGTTGTTTGCCTGTTAATTTTCTTTATTAATATCTTTAGATGAGCAGAACTTTTAAATTTTGATAAACTCAAATTTTTCCATTATTTTTCTCATGCTTATTTCTTCCTGTGTCCTAAGAAATATTAGCCTATCTCCAAATCACAGTGATATTCCATGATTTCTGTTTCTTACCCTTGCCAGTCTGCCTGCTTTGCTCGTCCTTCCTTCCTTCCTTCCTTCCT
>NW_024344378.1:35144128-35295662 GCF_902729225.1 Pteropus medius | reverse complement strand
TCCCTTCCCTTTCCTCCCCTTCTCTTTCCTTAAATAGAATCTATGCCTCGTAGTCCTCTCAGTTATAATCCATGTTATCATACTGGAGCCCTGTTAATATGACGGTAAGATATTGGGGAGGGAAACCATTCTATAATCTTATGATTAAATCTCAGTGTTTTCAGTGGGCCTGAGTTCCTAGAGTGTGATCTTCAGAAAAGTTTCTTAGCTCCTTTATCTTGCCCTTATATGGGACGGGAAGGTTAAAGGGGGCTGGAGCTGTCTAATTGCCTTTTCCCTAGGTCAGATAAAGCTCTAATAAAGTAACTTTCTTGAGGTCCACCCTTTGTTTTGAGAACAAAATGCTCTTGACTTATTTCAAAATTGTTACTTCTTCTGCCCCCTACCCTTTGTCCGGCTAGAATCAGGAGGCTATTTTTCTTTGATCTTTAGTGGGAAAATCTAGTGGGACTCCTGGAAGCAAAACACAAATATATAGGAGTCTCCCTAAAACTGGGTCCTCAGAGTTTTTTAACTCTCAAGCTAGTCCACACTTAGGCTCCAGCAAGTTGTCAATTATTGTTTAGGTGTTACTACCAGTCTATAGCTTCAGTGGACTCTGTTCCTGGTAAGCTGCGATCCTCTGTATTCATGTGTCTCTCCAGTTTTCAGGGTAGTGGTGTGTCCTGTGATCTCAATTCTCTGATGAATCTAGGAGTAGTTACTGATTTTCAATTTGTTCAGTTTTTTTTTTTTGTAGAAGAACTAGAGATGTGACTTCCAAGCTCTTTATATGTTAGAGCTAAAACCAGAAGTCCAGGATATTATTTTTGAATGTTAAATCAAATTTGCATTCCTAGGAAAAATATCATTTGGTCATGATTTATTATTTATTTATTTACTTACTTATATTTAGTATTTCTGGATTTGATTTACTAGTATTTTACTTTGGACTTTTGTCTTTATGATTATTATTTGCCTGTAGCCTTTTGTAATGTTCTTTTCGTGTTTTTGTAATTATATTGGAGTGCATTCCTTCCTGCTCTATTTTCTAAAAAGATTTCTGTAAGATTAATATTATTTATTTTTTAATGTTTGGTACAATTCACCTATGAAGTTCTCTAGTCTTCTGTTACTCCTTTCTTGCTTTCTTTGGGTGCATTAAAATTTTATTATTATATTTTATTTCATGTATTGACCTTTTAGTTATATATATTTTTAATACTTTTAAGGGGTGCTCAATTCCAGAGATTACAATGTGGTCTAAATTATTGCAGTCTATCTTCAAATAATATTACACTACCTTATGAACAGTATAAGAGCCTTACAACAGTCATTTCCACTCCCCACACTCCCCACTCATTTTATTCTTATATTTTACTTCTAGATATGTGATAATTCCCATAATTATGGTTGATATTTTTAAAAACAATTTATCTTTAACAAATTAAAAACATGCACACATATACTCACACTTTGCTTGGTCTTTACATTTTCCTACAGATTTAGAATTACATTTCTTATAATTTTTCTCAGTCTGAAGAACTTTTAGCATTTCTTTTTTATTTAATTTTTAATTAATTAATTAATTCTTTTCTTAACGAGATGAGAAAAGGACTAGGTCAGGCACGTTCAGACGAACTTTTAGCATTTCTTGTCGTACAGGTCTGCTGGAGACTAATTCTCCCTGCCGTTGTCACTCTGAAAATGTCTTTATTTCACCTTCCTTTTAAAAGGATATTTTCTCCTGATATAAAATTTCAGCCTGAGTGTTTTTGTTTTTCATTTATCACCTTTAAAGATTTTGTAGCATTGTTCTATGTCCTTCATTGTTTCAAATAACATGTTGGCTATTATTTATGTGGATTTTATCTTGTATATGTTATTTTTTTTTATTTTTCACTTTGCTTAAAAGCAGAAAATTCATTTTTAAAAGTTACTACTTAAAAAATAACTACCGTTTTTTAAGCAGTCTGAATATTGTTTTTGAATAGGTGTGATGTTTGTTTTTATCCTGGTTGGGGATCATGGAACTTAAAAAAATTTTAAAGTGATACTTTTTATCAATTTTGGAAAGTTTTCAACTATGATCTTTTCAAACACATCTTAAAATAGTTGTTTTGTCATATATTTTAAGCCATTAAGTTTTTGGATGATTTGATATATAACCATAGGGAACTGAAACAGATTGATATGCAGGAATGGGATGTAAACATCTGAATGTGCAGCATTATTTTTAGGGCTGGTTAGTGGTGGGAGGTTAGAAAAATGGTGAGGAAACTATACTGAAAAAATGGTGACCCATTTGATGAAATAGTCATTTGTGGTATCTTGGAAGATGGACAATGTACTTAAATAAATTTTGGATTTGAGAAAGAAGAGCTCCCAGTGCAATTTTGAAAACAGCAGCTGCTTCTATTTAGCTACATATAAGGTAATAGAAGAAGACAGGAAGAACTCAGAATTGACCAGTTTGTAAGCAGAATTTATAGGAAAACTTAGGAGTCTAAGACTTGTTGAATTGGAAAATAAAATTCTCATTTCCACCTTGTGCAGTCAGTGACATGCTCCCAGAGTAAGATAAATTTGGGGGTGGGGTAGAGATCAAATTTGGGGTGCTGTCAATAAACGATAGCCTTAAAGTCCAAGTCAAGCAAGTGTCTGTATGACCTTTCGCTGACTTCTGAAAAATCAGATACCTAATATATACGCTCTGCAGTATAAATGTTATACTGCAGGGTTCGTAAAAATATTAAGTTTGTGGTCCACAGCAGTCTGGTATAGCAATCCCTTAAAGTTTAGAGATAGGTAGAAATCTAGAAAAATTCTCAAAAAATGGCTTTGGGCACATGGGGTAAAATGAGTGAAATACATTGGAAATCCACAAAATTTCTGAGATGACTTTTTGAGCAGAAGTGCCATTTGCCTGGATTAAAAGGGATTGAGCAGTACAAAATGTTAAAAGGCTTCTGGGTCCCTAATTTTCTATGTCTAGGAAGCAGCGCAAATTTTTTTTCCTCTAAGCATCTATTGTAGTGAGCTCTTTAGAAGTGGCACAGGAGGATGATGGAAAGGAAGGATATCCTAAAGAGTGAGGCCAAGATCCATGGCTCCATTGAACTGGGAGCCACTTTCAGAGAACAAAACTAGGGTCAAATCAAGGAACATTTACAACTCCTGAAGTGGAGGGACCTAGAAGCATTTTTCCAGCAGGATTTCAGACTTGCTATATATCAGTGATTGTAATGTGCCTCTCCCCCACCCCCCACTCCGTTTTGAATTAGAATATTTATTGTAATTATCCTCCTGTCCCTGTTTCACAACTGTAGGCTGTGTGTTTATGAAGCAGCTATGTTGCCTTTTTTATTCACAGGTTTCTGAATCAAGAGGACTTGGATCTGCATCTATCATATAGGATACAAACATGATATTTTATTTGATAAACGTTTTGAGGGGCCTGGGTTGGGGATCAGCATATTTTTCAGATGAGAAGAACATGACTAATTCTTGCCTGATGTTGGATTTGTGGTAGATTACATTGATGACTCCAATCCTTCACTCCTCCCTGTATCCATGTTCTTTGTTATGTAAATTTGTGGTACCCTTCCACACTGACTCTGGGCTTGGTCATGTGACTTTCTTTGACAATAAATGTGGTTGAAATTATAGTGTGCCACTTCTGAGCTTAGCCTTTTAAAGATTTTGCTTAATGTACTTTGTACTCTTTCATCTCTGCCATCACCATGAGAAAGTCATGCCCAGCTTAGTTCACTGGGCCAAGGAGTACGATAGTCACATGATACAGAGCCATACCACATGAATTGAATGAGAAGTCCAGTCAAGATCATCATCCATGTTTAGCCTAAATCAGCAGAACCCCTCAGAAGTGTGAAAAAAAACGCTTGTTGTATAGCGTTGAGGCTTTGTGGTCGTTTGGTATACAGCATTTTTTGTAGCAGTAGCCAACTGATAAAAGGATTATCCTGAGAGGTTAGAGTCCTTTTGTAAATTCTGAGAAACTAACCAGTTGTAATTCTTCAGGCATATGTAGTGCAATGAAGGATTACACAAATTTGGGTCCTGGGAAAATGAGTATGCCAGGAGGAGTTGGGCACAGTGTGAAGTGAGGAGAAACTAAAAATGAATATTGCTTCTTCGTAGTTTTATCTTACGATCTACCCTGTCTTAGGGGGTTAATTTAATGAATTAAATAATATTATATATAATGAGTTAAATATATATAAAATAATTATATTTATATAATATAAAACATTATACTATATGATTATATATATCAGATCATCTAGTCTAACTCTTGCTTTTTATAGAAAATGAAACTGATTTCTAGTGACCCATAAAGACTGGTGAGAGAAAAAAAACTACTAATGTTCTTGGAAGTATGTTTAGGCAGTAGCTTGGATTTGAACCATCAAATTCAAGTTCTCCAGGAAATGGATGCAACATAGATTTATAGTTTTTTTTGTTTTTTTTGTTTTTTTGCTTACTGAATTTTACTCTGCTATTGTTTTCTTGGGCACTGCCAGTGTTTTCTTTTTCAATTGTTCAATAGCTGTTATCTGGGGTGTTGTCTCCTTACTCAGATCACAGATGATGATGTATTCAGTTTGTTCTTGGTATGGGATATGAGGTGCTCTCTCTGGGCCTGTCAGATATGATGTCTTGAAAACTGTTGTCCTTCTGGCCTGGGTCCACTGTCCTGGACTCCTTCTGCCATCTTTGGCCAAAGATCAAGTTGAAGGTGTTCATAGTAGTTTTCTAGGCCCTTTATGAAGGTATCTTTCAACTTCTCTGAGGAGAAGCAAATGACTGAGCTATGTATAAAATAAAAACCACGAAAATTGACAAAATAAGAAGTATTTTTTCCTCTGACAAATTGTTTTTTTATTTTTTTGTCTGGAATACTATTAAGAAATAATTGAATCTTATCCCTACTGGTGTTTTAGTCATCAGTTGGTCAAGTTCTTTTCCTTGAATAATTTATGCAGCAGAACGGTGGGGACCATATCCATGGTTCACCTGTGGATAAACTCCATCGGCATGACTTCAAGATTATTCTCTTGGTGGCCAACTGACCGTTCCCCCTACCCTCTTTTAAAGCTAACATAAGGTAAAATGATGATGTTACATAAAAATATTTACTTTCTTATTTGAGCAGAGAGATGGACCTTATTTTTTAATGAATAGAATAATTATAAGTTGGCAAACATGCAAAAATTCATGTGTTATTAATTAGATAGAATAAGATGTAAGACTAAAGAACTGTGGATGTTTTTGTTTCTTCCATTTCCTGTAATTTGTGGAAATAGACCAGTGTAAGCCACTTAACAGCATGCTCTCTTGCTGAATGTTTTTCAGGTTTAGATGTTTTCAGATGGAGAAAGCTTCATGATACAGCAACAGCCATGGTCTCAGTAGGATGAAACTGATTGTCCAGAGGCTCCCTGAAACATCCTGTTTCATCCTATCTTTGTAATTAAATTTAATTTAAATTTAATTCAGTTTAACAAGCATTTCTTATCCGCTATTTGATTCTAATACTTGGCTAGTGTAGGCTTAATGTTGGTAGCTATGACATAATCTAATATTCAACTTTCATGGTGTTACATAGGAAGTATCATGTTTTCTTTGCACAATTAGAGAATTTGTCTTCAGTTGGATTCCAATTGGGTTGTGACTGCCCACTAAAGTGCCGACATGCCAAGGAACACAGAGAAAGTGGTGCTGAGTTTAAAGAACAACAACTTCAGAGAGACAAGCGCCATTCCTATATTGGCAAATACAGTAAGCAGGTCACATTTACAGGGAATAACAGGGGAAGAAAACCTATTTGTAGGGACTCTAAATAGAACTTTATGTATTTGTAGGTTCAGAGACTTACAGGGAACCTGAAACAAGAAAATGGCCTCCTCACACTAAACATCATTGGGAAAGGTGTGGGCACATAGAGGGGGATAATGATAAGGACATCAACTTGAAATTGTTGTCCTCTTCATCACTGTTGTCATCATCATTATTGTTATCACCACATTGACTTATTTAGTACTTACTGTGACTTAGGTTCTGTGCTAAGTGGTTTATGTTTTAGTTTACCTCATTTTCCAAAGGACTCTATGAGGTAGGTTCTCTTATGGTGGTTTTATAGATGAGGAAACTGGAGAGGTTAACTACTTGCCCACGATAACACAGCTGTTAGTGAGGCTATTATTCAGCTAGATTGTTCTTCCTTAAGATCTTAATTATCACACTATATGAGCTTACCATTAAATACTATTACTATATAATTTCCATTTCAGCATTTGGGCTCATTCTTCTCAACAAATCTGTTTGTCATCTTCTGTTTCCGAGTTTATGTCATCCAGGTATATTTATGCATAGATTCCCATAATGGATGGATATTTTCTACCCACCGCACTCAAAATTCTGGTAATTACAGTTGACACAAATAGCCTCTATTACTGAATGGTCTGTTTACAAGACTTAATTTTTTCTGGACGTGCTGTTATTATCTTTACCATACTTTGAAGGCCTTTTTCATTTATAAAGGAAACTGCAAAGGCAAGCATGTAAAATCAACTACAAAGGCATCTCTTCTGTTGAAGCAATAGAAATTGTCTTTTAAGGTGAGACTACATTGAACATCTTCCACACTTTCTCTTCATGGTTTCTTTTTTTAGTGGGTTTGAATCATCCGTATATTCTCTGGGTTCTCTGGAAAGAACTGACTGGTATTAAACCATCTTGATAGCAGGGTTCTTGCTGTATCAGCAGTGACAACCTGCCAGACTGTTCTCTTCTGTGTAGAATGCTGTTGCAAGCTTTTTAATCATTATTTTCTTCTAGAGATTTTTCTTCCTCTGAATAAAAAAAATGTGAGCCCTTTCTGTTTGTTTTGTTGGCATGATTGTATTTTGAGTATGGTTTTGAATATGTCATTTAAATATGATTTTATTAGAGTGATTATCCAGGTCTTCGTACTGGAACTAGAGATGCCTGTCTGATAATCTAAGTCTTCTGATGATTTGCCTCTCTACCCTGTTTTTTTGTAATACTGCATATTGGGCCAAAAAGCATCAAAAAATGTTATTTTCATAGCATATTCTCCCCTTTGAGTTTTTCCTTCCACTGAAGGTTCAGGGACAAAATGATCCACTTTTCTTTCTCTGTATCTTGTAAAAATGATGAAATTGCTTTTTTTTTTACTTTGCCTGTTCAACATTTTTCATTTTTCATATAGAATTCATCTTATTGAAATGGATAGGTATCACTGCTTTCCCCTTGGGTAACATTTAGAATATTCTTCATTATTTTGAAGGATAAAGAAGAGAAATAAAAGAGATGTATCTGTGTATATGAATATCAGTGGAATTTGAAATCACTTTGAGCAATTATGATCTGTGTGTGAAGCTAACTGTAGCCTTCTCAAAGGCAGGAGTTAAGTTTATCCTATTTAACATCAATGAATCTGTAATATTTTATACTGTTTTACATGCAGATGTGTATATGTACATGCATTTTATTTTAGAGTACAATTTTGATAATTTGTTCTTTGTCCTCTCTTTTCCCAGAGTTTTCTTTTTCTCTCTAGAAGAGTTCTGCCCATCCAGGGACCATCCGATTACAATAGGAATATATTTGTGTAGTAATTAATCATGCTGCTCAAAGTCCTTTAACTATGAGATTTTAACAAAATTCAAGAGACATTTGACAAGAGAATTCGGAAACCTTATTGAAACAAAATGTGTATAGATATTTCATACAAATTGTTACTGCAGACTGCTATGCCATCAGTTACCCAGGTAGCTACTCTTCTCTTACTTTTGGGTTACAGGCTTTCAAGTGTCTGCCTCTTTGTGTTGCTCCAATCTGTGTTTTGCAGATTACAGATCTGTCTCCACCAAAATGGTGAGCTCAGTCAGAGTCGCGTGTCCCTTTAGTTCAATTACATTCTACCCACTGAGTACAGTTGAGATATCTCTTAAATTCTTGAAAAAGCATTTTGATTAGGTGCTGCCTAGACAATGAATTGCCTGGTCTTGGCCCTGGTGACTACTATTGATCTAATCAATCGTAGCAATCATGCAGTGGATAACTTTCGTACTTTAGGCTGCTTCAAGGTTGAGGGCAGGGCAGGCATGTTGACTAGAATGGTCATAGGCACTGTCACTGGCTAAGGAGGTAAGTTGTGTTGAGAAAAACTTTTTTTTTTTATTGGCCAAATTACCTTTCTTGTTTAATTTATAAAGTCAGCTTTTTAATCTACCTTCACTGACATTTTAGGCTCTTTCAGTTTTATTAAAAATAGTTGTCTAGGACCCTCCTTGCTTTCTCCCACTTTTGTTATTGACTTTCTGTCTGCCTCCTGGCCCTCGCCTTTTCAGTCATTGCAACCCCTTGGGTGAGAAGGCAGATCTGCTGGCTTTTTCTGGACCTTTGGCATTTTGCAGCACTACCTACTTACTCTTTCCTCTTCTGATGCCTCAGGAAGATTATCCCACTTTCCAGTATTTACACCCATACTCCAGTACTAGATTGGTTCTTGGACTCTCTTTGAGGCATTGTTTGAATATTTAGCTTACGCATGTGATTCTCCAATTTTTTTTTATAAGAAGAGTGAATGGGAACATTTTACTGGCAGGGCAGTTAGTTTCTTATAACTTTGCTGATTATGTCTCAAAAGTGAGAGATAAATTATTTTCTGAAACATAAATGAAAACTAAATTAGCACTTAGGCAGGAGGCAAATAGGACTATTACAGTGAGAAATCTAGGTCAGCAAAGTCATCTTGTTGGAAGGGCATCCTAACTGGGAGGACACCTTTTCAGGCTAAAGATATTAGTTAATTGCACTTATAAATTCCTTGTGTTCAGATTTTTGACATTTTATCTTGGCTACCTTTGAGGCATATATTAGAGTTTTATTTCAGGCGCAGAGAGATTGCTCATTTCACAATTATATTGCAGGCTTCTTGATAAATTCACCATTGAGCTTTCTATCCAAGGAGGGTTTAATAATAAATCTGTGTCTTTTAAGGGCAGTATCAAAGCGCAGATGTTCTTTCTCTCCTGCCCGAGATCTATGCCCTGACATAGGATATTGTGTTACATTCTAATCCCAGCACACTGAGCAATTATTCAGTTTGTACAGGAGCCTGAATGAATCACTTTATCAGCCTTCAAAGTCACAATTATAAGCAGAATTGCTTACGGAAGTTTCAACGTTCAGCTGTCCTGCACAAAATGATTTAAATTGGAGTTAGAGGGCAAAATTTGAGGACTGATGTGAGCAATGATGAGGTATCCTTTACGTTCCTCAGGTTGTCTTTTTCTATTTGTCTCAAAGGACTTGGCTAGAACACAGTGGGCCAGGTATGAGGAGGAAACACATAATAAAGTTGCCACATCATCTTTGGTAAGCCATTTGGCCTCTTCGGAGCTCCATTTCCTCAGTAAATTTAAAATGTTGGGTGGTACTAGCAGTTCCTAGCTCAGGCAGTGGGTTGCTTGGGTGTATTGTGATTTCAAAGTGTGTCACAGGTAATTTGTTACAAGTTACATTTAAAATAGTGAGGTTTGGGAAATAATTTTGTTTTTAACGAGTGAATTCAAGGCTGTTCCTATAATATTGTTCTTCTTGCTTGCTCACATTAATGTATGCTTTCATGAGTAAAAGACTAGAGATACAGTTTTTGAGGGCTGCTGTAACAAAGGATCACAAACTAGGTGGCTTAAAACAATAGATATTTATTCTCTCACAGTTCTGAAGGACATCAGTCTAAAATCAAGGTGTTGATAGGGTCATGCTCCCTTCCAAGCCTCTAGGCTGCAGTCTAGTGAATCATGAAGCCTAAATAACATCGGCAACATAAACGGCCAGTGAGGAACTGTTCATGCACTTGAGAACAATTAGCCGATGCCATTATTTGCTTTCATAAAGACACAGCTCTCTCTTGAAAAATCAGTAAAACATTCTGGGTAGTTGAAGACATTAACTCCTCTGACTTTTGGATTGTTTTTTGGTGGTCCCACATTTGGGGCTTTGAGGGCCCAGCTGTCAGAAAGGTTTAGACGAATCTTACTGGAACGGTTCCAGGTAACTGGGATTTATTCCATCTTTCCCAGAGAGGGCATTTTCTTTAAAATCCATTCCAATGCTAAACGCTTCCACTCTCAATAGTTTCCGTTCGGAATTTAATGTATAATATGGTAGACTAAGTGGGGTTTCTTCTGTTTGTCCTTGGAAGAGTGAACTGCATTTCAAACTCCTTAAGAAATTTGTAGGAATTATCTAATTTTATTGAAAATGTGCAGCAAAATTCGATGCAGACTTCTTGAGGAGAGCCCTTTGTGATCGCAGGCAGGTAACCGGTGAGCCGGCGTCACGGTGGCCCAGGCCGAGAGCAGAGGACAGGGGGTTCTCCCAAGACCCAGGCATTGCCGACTGTGTCTGCATGGAAACTGTGGCTCTGAGGTTGTGACCCATCTTCTCTCCCCCAGACCCTTTTCTGAGGCTGTGTCGAGCAGCTGCTCCCTGAAAGAGCCCGCCTGCTGCCAGTTGAGAGTTTTCCAAGAACTCAGCCCAGCAGAAAGACACAGGCCTCGCTCCTTGCTGGCCACTGCAGCCTAGATGACCACACCCCAGAGGTCCTCCCAGTTGGGTTTCGGCAGCCTTCGCCCAACGGCCTCTTACAGACCACCGACAGTCTGGAGGGCAGCAAGGGCGTGGTCGCCAACAACAAGCTCATGATATCCAGCAACCAGATCACCTCAGTCATCAACGTTTAGGCGCAGGCTGAGAACACCTTACATGAAGACATCCAGTAAGTGCAGGTGCTGTGGCTGATGCACCCATCTTGCGCCTCTGCGACTTGCTGGACCCCACGGCTGAGGGCACCCACCTCTTGAAGATAAAGCAGGGCCGCGCCCTGCTGCTATGCACTGCTCTCTCTGCTCTGTAGCCGCGGGAAGCACCGCCCTGCGGGAATCCCCCGCCTGGACCAGGCCGCAACGGCCACCTTCCCACCCGACAGCAGCTTGGAAGCATCTCGACCCGTACGCGTTCCGACTGTTTGGCAAGAACACTGCGCACCTGGTCAACTCCCGGATGCGCGTGGTCCTCGACGTTGGTGAGGAGGTCGGTTTGATGGCAGCCAAACCAGAGGGCCATCTTGGTCAGCCACTGCCCACCCAGGTCAGAGGTGTAGATCTGCCGTTGATCCCACACCAAGATCAGAACTTGAACTTTCTGCTTTCATAGATGCAGAAAATCAGTTGATGGCTTTTATAAAGGCAAGAAAAAAGGCAGGTCGACTGCAGTTTTTCACCTTATAATCCATTTCTTTGACGAATAAAACTCAGTAAATGTTAGATGGTGAAAACAAGTTTCTTATCATGTGAGTGCTAGGGCATATCAGCTGGGGCCAGGCCAGAGAGGAGGTGAGGCAGGCTGTGGCTACTCAGTGCTTAATGCTGTGGACAGCCTAGAACCCTACAGTCCTCTGCCACGTTGACTACCCAGGAGTGAGTCAGCCAGAATCCCATCTCATTCTTTGGAACCCAAAGCCAGAGCCTTAGGCATCATAGCACCTTCTGTACCTCTCACAGTAAGTGCCAACCTACTGGATAAGGAGCCTTCAAGTGGTGCCTCTCCTTTCTCAGGCCACCCTTGCCCCCTCCTTCAACCAGAACAGCCCAGCTCTGAGTTTATAGATTGGACTTAAGCATAAATTTGAAGAAAGTATTTCATTATGTAAAATTAAAACAATTTTTTTGACTGTTCCAGATGACAAAGTTTTAAGGTGTCTTTGGCAAACACACACCAGCCTTTGATGAAGGGTGGCATTAATCCCTTTACCCCGGGGTTCGTGCTGAGAGAGCAGCCTGATGTCAGATCTCAAGGTTACCTCTCACAGGCCTTGGCTCGGCAGGTTGGAGCTAGGGCCTGGGACCCAGGTCTGTCATCTCTGTCGCCTCCTCTTCAGGTAACCTGGGACCTGTTGGAGGTTCAGTTTTCTCACAGTCAAAGCAATGGCATCCCTTCTCTCACGGGATTGTTGTGAGGATTCAACTATCACTACCAGCGTGCCTAGCACTAGGCACATGCTTTAAGGGTGGCTCCTGTTATTAATGATACTCTTGGTCCCTGCTGGTCCATGGTCAGTACACTCATCTTCATAACAGCATTTTCCCAATCAGTACACAGTTTTTTATTTACAAAAAAATCATTCTGTGTGTGTGGGTAGGGGAGTGGGAGGTAAGTTCCTTTCAGACCCTACGACAGGAGAGGCCTAGACTTAGCAGCCTTTTCAGCGTTTCCATAGTGTTTAATCCATGCGTATCCAAGGACTGTGAAACAGGGAGCATGATTCCAATTCCCCCTCACACATCTTGTTTAGTATCACTGACGATTAGGAACAGTGCATCAGTCTTGCTAACCACTGAGATCCACAGGGTCACTTGCCAAGGGACAGACGAGTTGGCCCCATGACTCGGCCCTGGAATCTGGGACTGTTCAAACTCCCGAGGTGCCCGGGGCTTGGGATCAGCTATTCTAATCAAGAGGTCTATGGAAAAAACAATTTATGGGACAAACTAAAGCACAACTGCTCCAGTTGACAGAGAGATGGGGGGCTGAGTGCCCAGTGGAGCTGAATGTTCTTTCTTTCCAAATGTACCCCTGACTTACTTCCACAAAGGGAGTGCCCAGGGACACAGTTTGGGAGAAAAACGAATGGAAGATGACTACTCTGGATTGATCTCATTCTACAGATGGAAAAACAAGCCCACAGAACACCAAGGCAGATGTGACAGAGCTTCCCATCCCCCAAAGTAGTGTTTCTGGCAGAAACCCAGATGGAGAACTTCTTTTAGAGAACTTTTAAAGAGAAATTTATTTTGAGATATTATATGCATATGTGCACACACGCATATCCATTTAAAATTCTTAAATTATATTCCTAAATTAACATACCATAAAATTAACTTTTTTTGGATGTATAGTCCTAAGGGTTTTAACACGTGTATGGTTTTATATAACCATCACCACAATCAGAGCGGCTCCAGCACTCTGAAACATTCTATCATGCGTCCTCCTTGGTAGTAAAGCCCGCTCCCCACCCCAACCTCTGGAAAACAGTGATCTATTCTCCATTCCTGTGGATTTGCCTTTTCCAAGGCGTCACATAAGTATAATCATGTATAATGTGACCGCTGGAAGCTGGCTTCTTTCATTGGGCATAATATCTTTGAGATTCATTCCTGTTGCTTTTTGGTGGTATTCCATTATATGGAAATGCCGTTTTGTTTTACATTCACCCAATGAAAGATATTTGGATTGTTTCCATTTTTTGGTGAGTGTAAATAAAGTTTCTATACATATTTATGTAAAAAATAATTGCCTATCAGTGTGTATTTGCAACAAATATATGGCAAGCCATATCTAAATGGAAATAAGAACTATGAAAAAATTTTTTGACAGTAGTCTATCAGGTACAAGAATCAAAATTTCTAATCTGTAGTAACTATGCTAGATATTCTATTAATAGGGCTGGATTCATGTGACTTGTTCATTTGCACAAGGCCTTGTGCTTAAAAGGGCCCCTGCTTGGTTTAATCCTCTGCTGTAACTGTCTTGAAGTTTTGTACTGGGCCCTACAAATTATGCAGTCAGATTAATAATCATAATCAATGGGAAAATTTAAAACTTGCTACTTTTTCCCAGTCTTTTGGATATCCATAGTTTTTTCTCCCTTTATTCTTTTCTTTCCCAGTTAATAGAATTAGAATATTCTGTCAAACAGGAGCAGACCCTCTGGAGATAAAAGGAAGGCTATAGCAGAGAAATTTAAGAACACCCGTTCTCCTAGCTCTCTCGGTTGGCACTTTTGAGGTTGTGTCTTAGTCACCAGGGAGTCCGGCCATGCCTGACTTATAAGGATTATTAAGATATGAGATGACTTGTTAAGACAAAGAAGAATATCAGCAGCAAACTGTCCTCTCCTGTAAATTTCATCTGCCTCCTCGACATGAATGTACATAGTTACAGTGTCACATAATTTTCCAAGTTATTATTTTATAGCTTTTAAAATTTTTAAAGCTTCTTTTTTTGGCGCCATTTTGACCTGATCTGATCGTCATCAGGTAGTATATTAGTTTCCTGAGGCTGTCATAATTAATTACCTCAAACTTGGTAGCTTAAAAAAACAGAAACTTATTCTCTTACAGTTTGGGAGGTCAGCTGTTCAAAATCAAGGTGTCAGCGGGGTTGGTTCCTTTTGAAGGCTTAGAGTGAGAACTGTTCTCCTGGCTCCAGGTGGCTGTCGGCAATGCTCGACATTCCTTGGCTTGTAGATGGATCGCTCCAATCTCTGCCTCTGTCTTCACATGGCCTTCTTCCCTGTGTCTCTGTGTATTCTCTTCTGTCTGTGTCTTTTCTTGAAAAGATACCAGTCATTGGATTTAGGGCCCACTCAGATGATCCAGGATTATCTCATCCCCAAATCCTTAATTTCATTAGCAAAGACCGTTTTTTCAAAATAAGACCATATTCTTTGGTTCCAGTTAGCTATACTTTCTGGGGACACCACCATTCAACCCGTACAGGTAAGATATACCTGTTGGTCAATAAAATACTTTACACTTCCATGAGCCAAATAATTTCTGTCTTAAATAATGTTACCAAGCCCTCTAGTGGTTGTAGCCATAATGGGAGATGGATCCTGGACTCATTGGCATCCACTGGTACCAGCTTGTGCCAGTGTACAAAAACTGACTATTAAATTTCCAGGAATTTTGCATGCCAGTTTCACACAGCCATTATTAAAAAATTAAATTATAATAACTTACAGTTAAATAAGTTACATTAAAACCAAAATGGCATTTACTCAAAACTCACCACTTCCTAATTATTTTACTAGATTTTATTATTATGTGCTCTTGAGGTTATTTACACCCTTTATATCTGTGTGATGTGTTACTGAGCATCTCTTCCTCAACTCTAAGTGCAGTCCCAGTGATAGCATGAACTAGCGAAGGTGAGAGTGTTTACATCATGCACATGGGCGGACACTCTATCTACATCAGAGCCTATACTTTGACCCGGAGCCAGTTGTTAAACATTTTTCAGCTTACTACTGATACTGGTAACCATGACACTGTGCACCAGAAACTTCCGAGCAATAAAGTCAAAGCACCCTATGACTGTGACTGAGTACCCTACATGTCTTAAGTTAGCTGTGGTTTCTGTGAGCAATTCATTAAATATGTATAATTTGACTTATAATGTTTTTAACTTAAAAATAACTATTACTAAATTCACAAGTCAAAAAAATCCTTTGCCAGTCTACATATCCTCACTTTTGTTTTTGAAAATAATGTCATTGTACCCCAGATGATAACAAATGTTTCGAGAGTGCAGAGTTGATGGTTTGTAAATGTTTGCAAACCTTTTATTTGGGACAGTTCAAGGAGAAGATGACAAAGATACCTTCTGTGAAGCTTGAAGTTGGCCAGGCTTTTAACTTGCTGTGATCTAATGAAATATTTCAGTTTGATCGACTTTTCCTTTTTCCTTTGTTATGCACTGGCACCCCAGGCATTAGCTGGAAGTGAATTAAATGGCCCCAGAAGCTGCAATTCCACAACCAGCAAGATATTAGAATAGAATTGATTATCTAGAAGTGTTTGCATATGGAAGCAGCCCTCCTACCTATTTATTTCCATTTTAACCTAAGAGGTACGTGGGAAGCTCTTTAATACCCTTAGAGGTTTTGATACTCCTGCCCATGTGGCTTCAGAATCAGGGATGAATACTTAAAATCCATAAAAGGGTTATCATAACTAAAAGCAAATATGACAGGAAAAATATACTTCTAAAAATATTAGAAACTATAAGAGTTACATAAGTTATATTAAAACAGTGTCAAGTGAAAAAATAAATCCAGCTTAGATAAGAGACTTTATTTGAAAAGACTTGCAATTAAGGGAGGAAGATTATTACAATAGGAGAGGAAAGGAACTATTGCAATAGAACACTCTGATCATAACATCCACAAGTGTCTCAAAGACCAAGCAGGGAGGGTTTTTCTTTTATAGGGAGAAGTAAATAAGACTAGAAAGAATTGTGTATGGGGAGTGAGGTGAACAGGTGGTGTGAATGAACAGTTGAGCAGAAAATGTCTTTTTTGTGTTAGCGGATTCTGAAGAGAAGCTGTTAAAGGCTTTTCTTCCTGTTTTCTAGTGCTTCCTTAAGCTCCCAATGCTTGCTTAAACTCAAGAGTGGGCCAAAGTCCAAGGGCCTGGGGGAAGGAGAGGAACCTGAGGAAAGTTTGGTCAAGTCAAGATAGTGGGCATTTTTCAGATTATTCAGTGGGGACAAACAGTTCAGTTAATCATTTATAAGACAAAGAATGGGAATTCAGAGGGCCGGTGTCTGCCCTCATCATAAATAAACAAGAGGGTCAGCCATGGGCCTTTTATAAGTCATGTGCATTTTTTGCAGTGTTAAAAAATAAACTGAGGCATATTAAAAATGTTAAGAGTTTATTTGAGGAAAAAGTGGTTTGGATTGGGCAGCACCAAACTAGAAGTGATTAGGAGCGCTCTACCAACATGAGCTAGGGAGAGGTTTTTATAGAGAAAAGGCACACAACAAACTAAGGAAAATATTGATTGGCTAAAGCTTAAAGCCTGGTTGGCTGTTTGTAATTGGTTGTCTTTAGTTTTCAAACAGAACACTTAGGCATTTACAGCCTTTGATTTGGGTTTGCTTATGTAGCACACCCAGGCATTAGGGCCACCTCAGAATAATAGCCCCCTAATTTAATTAATTTATAGCATTAAGCTATTTTATGAAGTGCAAAAGGATAATGGTGGTGGCTGTAGTGTTTGATCATCCTTGTTTTCCAAGAGTATAGGTTTCCATAAAGTTCAGTATCATCAGTAGATAATGCAGTTCACTTTGTATTCTACATTAGACTTTAGCTCCAATGCTGTGCTCTATTTGAGAAACTGTATCAGTTTTCTATTATATATAAGTCTTTTTTATTTAAAAAATGCCTCTGAAATTGCTTGGTGGTGGAAGTAAAATTTTTGCATGGGGCAGAGCTTGTAACTTTTATTGCTGTCACAAAGAATCTGTGTTGTCCTCCAACACAGGGTCCCTAAATGCTATCTACAAGATGTGAGATCTCATCAAGGTATTTTTGTAATTGGAAATTACTGTATTTTAGACTTCGTAATAACCTCACAGTGTTCTGAAACCTGGCTAAGTTTCCTTTTTGAAGCCAGCATAAAACCAATCTTTCTTTCTTTGCTCTTCTCAGTTTTTCCCTCTCTCGTCTCTTCTCTCCCTTCTACTAATATTATCATTTTTGTTGTTGTTGTTGGGAAGCATTATAGGCAAATTATCTTCTCCATAAAGAATTGCTGTACTTGGACTTCCCATTTTCAATTAATACTACAACAATATAGAGCATAACAATACTGCTTGGTTTAGAAAGCACTTAAGAAACTTTGTCATTAGAACTATAATCATGAGCCTATCCTACTTCTTTCAATGTGTGCTGGTTAGTAAAG
This sequence comes from Pteropus medius, assembly GCF_902729225.1. Lineage (NCBI taxonomy): Eukaryota > Metazoa > Chordata > Mammalia > Chiroptera > Pteropodidae > Pteropus > Pteropus medius. Next base: position 35,278,092 of record NW_024344378.1, on the reverse strand, counting down.
ATTTACTTGTTTTACCTTAGACATTTAAAATATACATATATACATACACATTTTATATACATTTGAAATGAGATTAAATAAATAAATATTTAGGAGACTGGTTTGTCCTGTTGAAAGAACACAGTTGTAAAACAAAAGAACCTAATTTCCAGAACTGAAAGCCTTTTTTTCTTTTCTTTTTCTTTTTCTTTTCCTTTTTCTTCTTCTTCTTCTTCTTCTTTTTTTTTTTTTTAAAAAAAGCATTTATTGGGCTGTTGCTAGCAAGGAAAAGACCAAGTACTGAGGCATGAAGTCTAAACCACCAGCATGGGTAGGTGGAAAAGAAGCGTGTTTGCTGTCTTGCAGTTGATGGGCTTCTTTACACATTAGGTATGGAGAACAAAGATGTAAGTTGTTTGGAAAGAATTTGCACTGACTACAGATAAGGAGAGTGGGATATGGTGAACTGGGGGCAGTAGCAGGGTAGATGCACAGTTTATAAGGAAGAAGTGTTTGCTCCTTTATGGAAAATTCTTGTGTAAGCAAGAAGCTGAGGCTCCTGGGGTATGGTGGCACCTAGCTATATTCTCTTTTAGATAATCGAGGAAATAGCCACCTGAAGTTAAATCAAAGTTCCAACACTCAGAAATGTAAGCAGTCTTTTGTTGCTTTTGCCCTGCAATTGTTAATCCTTCTTGTCTCTACCTTCCACCTTCTGGCCTTCTGTAATTTAATTTAGGACATCTCAGAAGTTTTTCCTTGTCATGGCCTTAGGGTGAGGCACACGGACTTGTATTTTTTTTTAAGCTCCTTTAATATCTTTTTGTATATAAAGAACAATTTCATACATTTAAAAATTTTTCATGAGACATATTATCCTTCAGGAAGCTTCAGTGTCAGATACAAATTTGAAACACTCTTCTAAAGCAGCGCTAGAATTAGAATAAACAGCAGATTATACTGGCAATCTCTGACACGATAGCAGGATATAGACAACTCTAGGGTTCAAAGTATTCATGGAAGTAATTATAACACAATTAACTGTATTCTCCAAATCAGAGTGGTTCTCATCAGATACCTAAGGCTAAGCTTATTTTGACACTGTTTTTAAAAAGGCCCAATAATAAAAGAATAAGCTTCATCTGGATAGAAAAAATAATAATAATTATAATAATATTATTATAATAATAATAAAAATAATAATAATAATAAAGATAATATCTATTGATAAAATGTAGGTTTGTTCCCAAACATGCAATAAATTATTACCCTAATGCACGATCCCTATATGAAACAATCACTTGAATAGTAAAAAATTGTATATATCTTATAATTTTTCAGTTCAACTGGTTTTCTTTTGGTATAAGGAAAAATTTAATGATTGGCTTCAAATTCATTTTTAGTAATACAAAATATATGTAAGCTTTATTTTATTTTAAAGAAAATAAAGATAATATGACTCAATTTTATTAAATCTACAATAAGATACTTTTCAATGAATACAAAAATTGTAAATTAGCTGATGCTTTTCCAATATAGATACCAGATACATTTACTGACAAGAGAAAACAAAGATATGTTTAATGATTTTTGTTCTGTTTTCAAGTCACCTTATTGAATGATACATCATGAAATCAATAATTGTACATCTAAGAAATTTACCAATGGAGCTCTCTTCCACTGGTGTATATATTTTAATTTGTCTCATGTGGATGTCTCTTCCATTTTGGAGATTGGCTAGAACAGCAATCTGTATCATGAATGTACGAGTTGCTTCTTATGATTATCAGTTAAGGGAACGTGAATCCAGCCACTTGGTTCTACCAATTCAAGTTGCCGAATTTCTTGAAGGTCGTGGAAATTATTTCCTACTCTGACTGAGATCTTGCTTGGAGTATAGCTTTCATCAGATTTGTAGTTTGCATAAATACACAATGTCTTCACCGTCGTTTTTCTTCTGAATTGGATATTCGCTAAATGAGGTTGGGAGCCATCTGATTACCAGTAAGTTTCTAGATTGTCATCTCATAATTGATTTACTCCAAACCCTGGTTTGCAAGATGAGAGTGACCAAACAGCTTGTGACCCAATTTCCTGTGCTGTTCCTGTCCTTTCCAACTGATTAGAGTCAGCACTAGGAGGTGTCTTGTTTGGTGTGGTCATTTAAAAAATATTAGCTTGCTGACCCGGCTTGCTGCAGCTCAGGGTTTTAGGATTCCCTGCAGCTCCACACCATTCCCACTTAGCTTCTCAGGATAGCCTGGCTTCCCCAACGACAGTGAATTGGCGTCCCAGACCTGTATTTGAATGTCACTTCTCCCACTTACTATCTTTACGTCCTTGAGAATGTCAGTAAAACTCTCTGAGCACCTTTTCATTTCTGCAAAATGCAGATAATAAGATGTGCTAATGAGTTCGTTGTGAGGATTAAACTGAATTAATTTCCATATGCAAAAGAACACAGACTAGTTCCTGAGCAAATGTTAGTTTTCTTCTCTAATTTATTGAATGCAAGTACAGGTAGCAAACTAGACTAGACACTCTTTGGGCCCTTTTGTTAAGGAACTTAAAATTTAATTGTGGAGTCATTTAGACATATATAAGAAATGTATTTGCATATCAATTTACACTTTCAAAAACTGACCTAGGAGTTTGCAAAATTTTATTACCATTTGAAATTAATCTTGTAACTTTATCCTGGTGCTTACTCATAGTTTAATCTTAGGCAGCTCCTCTTATCACCATCTTCTGCCTTGAGCACTTAGCCCCCTTGACATCAAAGTTTTTCTATTGGGAAAACTGTGCTCCTCCCTGCTAGCACTTTATTAGTAGTCATTACTGTAGTTGCATCGTGTGCAAGCAGACCTGGACAGGAATCTTTGTGTCTCAGGCTGTCGTTCTCTCCTTGCCCCTGCTTGCTTACGTATCTCCGTTGTCCAGCACAGATCAGTTTCATTCCCTAGTAGCTGGCCAAACACCAAGTCAGTCAAGGGAAATCCCCTGCCTCCCTTCATTCAGGAGTAGAAAATCATGGATAAAAGAAGAGAAGCATCCAGGGGACCCTGGATCAGTCAGCCCCTATAAGTGGGGGTTGGGGAGGGAACCACATAAAAGCACAAGGGGAGCAGCCTCAGTGACGTCACCATAGAAGGGCAGGCACAAGTGGGTGCAGGACCCAGAGAACATCGCGCTCTCCTTAGGCAGTGCAATGACAAGGAGACTATAAAGGTGGCCTGATTTGTGCTCTGCTGAGCTCTAATGTCTCTTTTGTTCTGGGGTAACAGGGTGGGCATGAAGCCTTAGGGCTGAATGGAGGCATTAACACAGCAGTGAAGACTCTGAAAATGATTTTGTTTTGCACTTGGTATAGGTCACCCCGTTGATCACACCCACAAGGGGTGCCTGTGAATTTCTCTCTAGGCTCTGTCTGGCTCTGAAAAAATTTCACTTTGGAGGCATAAAAAAGGGGGTCAGCACCTTCAAGAGGCAACACGAGGATTTTGTAGACATTTTAAATAGTGAGAGAGGGACTCAATTACCATCTTATGACTGCAAAAATGACCCCGATAAGGAACATTCTTAGCAAGAGAAGACCTTTTTATTTTTACAGTTTTTCAGTACGACAATTACTAAAGGGTTAACACTAGGTGTATTCAGGCATGGGATACACCTGCAGAACAGAGATTTATGGTTAGAAGTTTCTTTTGGTGTCTGCAAATAGGGCTGACCATGATTAGTCTTTTAAAGGTTTTAGAGAAACATTCAGAGGCCCATGGATTCTTAAAAAGGTCAAACTTTCCAACAGAAAGTCTGTATAATATACTAAGTATACAGCGAATGAGTCACAGATACTGGCCAATTTATTTGGTTAGGTACAAACTAAAAATAAGAAGACAAAACAATTTCAAACTCATACACTTTTAAAAACCTTTTATTTTGAAATGATTGTAGATTCACAGGAATTTACAAAAACAGCACAGAAGGAGGTCTCATGTATCCTTCACCCAGCTTCTCTCAATAGTAAGATCTTGCATAACCATAGTACAACATCATGACTAAGAAAATGGCATTAGTACAATTACAGAGATTATTTAGATTTTACCAATTTTGAATGCATGTGTGTGTGAAGTTTTATGAAATTTTATCACATTTGTAAATTTATGTAGCTACCACCACAATCAATATGCAGGACTTTATGGCCACCCATCCCTTCTCCTCATTCCTAACGTCTGCTCACCACCAATTTTTTCTCCATCTGTATAATTTTATTATTTTAACTATTTTATATAAATGGAATTATACAGTACCCTTTGAGGTTGGTTTTTTAAAGACTCAGCATAATGCCTTTGAGATTCACCCAGGTCGTTGCATGCATAACTGGTTTGTTCCTTATTATTGCTGAGTAGCATTCCATCGTATGGATGTACTAGTTTTAGTCCTTAATCTGTTGAAGCATATTTGGGTTGTTTTCATCTTTTGGTTATCAGAAAAAGCTGTTGTAATGGTTAATTTTTTTTTATGTGTTAATTTGGCTAGACTGTGGTACCTAGTTATTTGATCAAACATCAACCTAGATGTTGCTGTGAAAGTATTTTTTAGATATGATTACTATTTAAATCAGTAGACTTTGAGTAAAGCAGTTGAAGGTCTTAAAAGATTGAGATTCCCCCAAGGAGGAAAGAATTCTGTCTCTAGATTGCCTTTGGAATCAAGACAGCAAAATTAACCTCCCTACAGGTTTTGGATCTGCCTGCCCCACAAAACTGCATAAGGCAATTTCTTAAAATTAATTTCTCTTCTCTCTCTCTCTCTGTATGTATATTTAGTGAAATGTCTATTTATGCCTCTTGCCCATTTTCTAAATGGATTGGCTTCTCTTTTTTATTGTTGTGCTTTGAGGGTTCTTTATATATTATACATACAAGTCCTTTGTCAGATATTTACAAATATTATCTCATAGTCTATAACTTGTCTTTTAATAGGGTCTTTTTCAGAACAAAAGTTTTAAATTTTGACGAGGTCCAGTTTATCATTTTTTTTTCTTTTATGCATTGTGCTTTTGATGTCAACTCTGAAAATCTCTTCATCAAACCCTAAGTGCTGAAAATTTTTCTTCTAAAAGTTTTATAGTTGATTCTGTGATATATTTTAATTTTGTATCAGGTGTGAAGCTTAGGTCAAGGTTTTTGCTTGTTTGTTTGTTTGTTTTTTGCCTAAGGATATCCAACTGCTCCAGTACCATTTATTGAAAAGGCTGTCCTTCCTCCATTGAATTGCTTTTGCACCTTTGTTAAAAAACAGTTTGACATATTTGTGTGGGTCTATTTCTGGGTTCGCTGTTCTGTTCCATTGATCTATGTGTCTAGCCCTCTGCCAATATTACTCTTTTGATAACTGTAGCTATGTAGTAAGCCTTGAAATTAGTTGAATGATTTTTTCAACTTTATTCTTATTTTCCAAAGTTATCTTACTAATATTTAAGTTCTTTGCCTTTCTATATGAATTTTAGAATAAGCTTGTCTTTCTATTAAAAAATCATACAATATTTAAAAAGGTTTATTTAATTTTATTTTGAAAGCCATATGTGTTTGTCATTGAAAATTTTGAAAATACAGATAAGTATTAAGAAAGAAAGCTATAATAGATCTCCATAAAAAGGCTATTAAAGTGACCAAAAGGCCTGTGGAACTGCCATATACTCCAGATTAAACTAACATTTCCTGTGGCATCTCATGTGCTTGATGATATGCTAAGAACTTAACCAAACATTATCACATTAAATCCACATTAGAACACTGGAAGAAAGCATCTGTATTTGCCTCTGAGAAAGCTGAGACGAAGGTTAAGTAATTTGTCCAAAGTCACCCGTTTAATAAGTATTAGAGCCACAGTTTTACCTATAATCCTATGAAGCCCTTTGTAATTGAGCTGCTGTCTCATCTCCCATCACCCTCTCACTCTTGACGTGCTTCCCATACTGACTTGGCTCTTTCTTGCCTTTGTGCTTTTAGATATGAGATTTCCTCCGCCAGGGATGACCATTTCCCTTTCGATGGTCTGGAATTCATTTTTCAAAATATAGCTCAGATATTCTCTGAAGAGCATTATAAGCAGGCAGCTTCCACACCTAACCCCCTACCTTGGCTTTATTCGGTCTCTTCTAGCTATTAAAGCTACCTTGTATATAGCTCTAATTGCACTCGCTAGTGTTCTAATTTATTTATTTATATGTCTGTCTCTAAGAGGCTTTGAGCTCCAACAAAGGCAGAGACTGTTTTATTTGTGTTACTCCAGCAAATAGCACAGTGTCTGGCCATTAGTGACTTTACAGACTTATCAATTAAAAAAATGAAGGCTAATCACTGCCTGTAGGCAGAGATCATAACTTGAATGTATATAAAGATCAGGCAGGTAACAGATACGTGAGTTGGGTGAAAATAAGACTATAGAGAATGGTGAGGCCTACAGTGAATGGAGGAGCTTCACAGCTTCACTTAGACACATTCAAATTAAATCTGAAAAACCATCATGCCCTGTAAACCAAAAATGCCTGCAGGCAGAGTAGGCATGTGGGTTGCAAATTTCAAACCCCACCTTGAGAATTTATAATCTCATTAGAGGAAGAAGATTCCTAAGAGAAATAAGAAATGACAGGATTAAAAAAAAGTTTGGTCCATAGAACTCCAGCACTGAGAAGAACTAAGGAGCAGAGATTATCAGGCAAGCCACAAGTCACATCTTTTCTGTGGTTTTCCTGATCAGAAGCATTTACATCTGCTTTATTTAGTTAAATATTATTATATTTATTTTTATTAAAATATATGTAATTAATATATAATATATCTAATATATAATATATAATTTATGATTATATTTATTTGAATATATTTTTTATTTATAGTCTTTATTCAGGGTATGATATATTTTATTTTATAGATTTCTACATATACTAGATACTAATCTTTTTTAGTTAAATGGGTTGTGAATAGCTTCTCCAAACTGTAGTTTGATTTTTTACTTTGTTTATGGTCTTTTGTTGTAGAGAAGTTTTAAAATTTTAATGTACTCAAACCATAAAAAATCAAGCTTTTTTATGGTTTGAGTTTTGTTCTATTTTATTTAAGAAATCCTCTATGCATTAAGGTTATAAGGCTACCCTCGTATATTTTCTTCTTATTTTTTCCAAGTTTTTCTTTTTCATATTTAAGTCTAAATTAAATTAAAATCCACTTGCAGCCTGAGATAGGGATCTAGTTTTATTTTTTTTTTCTATAGGATAATTGCATTATCAGGATAAGATAGTTACGCTACAGTAACATATTAAGCTGTATATCTCTGTGACTTAACACAACAAAGATTTGTTTTTTGCTTATAATTATGAGTCCAACATTGGTGACCAGTCAGAGTGGGTGAGCACAGTTGGTTCTCTGCTTGACAAATGTCTCTCAAAGACTCGGGCAGAAATGGCCCTGCTGTATCATTCCAGAATACACAGCTTCCTTTATTAGCATGCAGGAGGAGTGACTGCAGGGAGATCTCACTCCTGCTGTTCATATCACTTCTCTGCACAGGTCATTGCCATAACTTGTCATATGGCCTGACTAGCTGCAAGGTGATGTGGAAGTATGGACTTTAGTCTGTCACAAAGTAGAGGAATATTGAACACTGTTGAGCATTATTAGTATCTACTAGATTAACTAGCTGTTCCAGCATCATTTATTGAATAGTCCATTCACCTCTTTGATTTATGATGTCATCTCTGTTGTACTATGTAATCTTGTGTCTATTTAAGCAAAAATTTGGTTCTGGGCTCTCTATTTTGTTCCATTGCTCTAAAGGTCTATTCTTGGCAAATATTATAATTTTAAAATTACTATCCCTGTATAATGTCTTTATATATGATACGGTGAGTCACCTACATTGTCCTTTTTCTTCAAAATTGTCTTTTTGCTTATAATTGGCCGGTTGCCTCTATATAAATTTTAGAAGCCGCTTGTCAAATTGCATGAAAAAACCTGTTAGATATTGACTGGAATTAGATTTATTTTTTAGATTAATTTGGTAATATGTGACATCTTAAACTTAAGTTTTAAGTCCTTCTGTAGAGTTTTGTGTTTTTTTCAATAAAATTTTGGTGCATCGTTTGGTATATTTATTTCTAAGTATCTTATTGATTAATAATTCAAATAGTGTCTTTAAAAAATTATATTTTCTAATTGTGATTTATGTATAGGAATGTAGGAATTATTTTTCATAATAATTCTATGCTCAGCAAACATCTAGATTTTCTTTTGATTTCTAATTTTTGGTCTACAGAATCTCCTGAATTTTCTGTGTAGAAAATTACACTTGCAAAAAATGATGCTGTCCTTTTCCCTCTATCCTTATTTCTTTCCTTCTCTCTTTCTTCCTTCCCTTGCCCACCTGTTCCTCTTTCCTCTCCTCCCACTCTTCTCTTCCTCTTTCCCTTCCTTTCTTCTTTCTGCAGTGCCTAGGACCTTCTATTCGAATTTGTTTAAGCATGATAGCAGGCCTTTAACCTTCTTACTAACTTCAGAAAGGATCCCTGTACTATATTATTTAGTTTGCTGTAGGTGTTTCATAGATACCTTTAGCATGTAGAGGAATTGCCCTTGTCTTCAAACTTTGCTAAGGGTTTTTGTTATCAAAAATTGGTGCTGAATTTATTCCATCAGGATTTCATTTGAAAACAATCTGTAACTTACTTTTCTACCAAAGCTTCTGCTACCTATCATTAGTTTTTGTACTTGGTCTTTCCATTATCCTGGACTTGATTTCCAGAGAATGTTCCCAACTACATATGGTACTTTTAATAACAAGCAAGTGTCTTAATGGTTTGATTATCACAGACCAATGTTTTTTCACCTGTAACTGATTTTTTGGTGTCCTATATTTAAATCTGTATGTATAGATAAAAATCCATGTAACCTAATGAAGTATTTGGCTGATGAGAATGCTAAACAACAAATAAAAAGACAGAATGATAAGTTTAGACCGATCCTATTTACTTTATACTTATGACAATTCAAAATTGATATTTTCATAATATTATCAGAAAGTTTTAGCTCATTCGCATGAAATAAAGCCTCTAATATTCAGAATACCAGTTTTGCTTAGGTAGTAAAATTTTACAGAGTAAGCCAGAAGGGAATAAGGGAGCAGCCAATTACTATTTTCTATTTTTTTGTTTGTTTGTTTGTTTGTTTTTTGCTATAGTTGAAAATACCTCTCAGTTCCTCCACCTCTGAGGCTTGCAAATTCATTGTAACTACTCGGAGGTAAGGGCATCCTTTCTAGAATTCTATTTGTCAGCAAAGATTATAGCGATTCAACTGTGTCAGTTCCTCCATGGCTACCTTCACATTGGTTGTTGTATAACTGTCAGTAAGATTTCTTAGATAACCAGATAGCTTTTGAAATTCTTTAGAGGAAAAAAAATGGATTTTCTTTTATAAAAAGAATTAAAGTTAAATCAAACCAGAGCTCTAAATCTAAGGTACTGTCTCCTCGGGGTTTATGTCCAGATATTTTGGTCTGAAGGGTAGAAGCTTCTTAGACTCCAGTTCCTGACTGGTTTACTGATTCAGTGGGATTATGTAGGTGATAAACTGCCACTGTCATTTTGTGACTGAGAGCAGATTCTATCTATGAATATAAATTGGTGACTGTCTGGCATTTAATCCTAAAGATTGCCTGGGTAATAGAAGTTCTCAATCTGAAAATGCAGCCAAATCTCTATCTGTGCACTTCTGAGGTTCATGTCAAATCGCTATAGCAGAGTGCACTGAAAGCTTCCAAACATGTCATAAAAGTATTAGTCCTTAATGATTTTCTGGAGAGAAAAGGAAAATTACCATATATTAACCATTTTTCCTTTTGTAGCAAGTTTAGAAATGAACTTCTAAGAGAAGTCGACCTAGCATGAACCTAGCCAAGAGTTAAGATACTTCCCCACCCAGTAAACTGAGAAATGAATGCTGCCCATAAATATCAACAATGGTTTCATTATTAATGAACTCAGCAGAGATCTTCAGGTTGCCTTCCCAGCTCTATTCTTTTGTAAGTGAACTATTATTATAAGATATTGGGGAGTTGAGTGTACATCCTGAAGTGATTTTTAAAGCAGAGTTCTTGTTCCTCAGCAGATATGCCAGGACAGTGGATCTCATCTAGAAAATGTGTATTTCAGGTCGATAAGACTGTAAATCACTGAGTTCGAGAGGGGCTGGTGACACTGTTCATCATAGAGTCTTGCCAAATCCAGAAACTTCAATTATTGCTACACCAATATCTGAGCAAAGCATGTGGTAGATGTTCAGCATTTTTTGAACTGTTTAGGATTGTTACACAATCCATATGCTTCAGTTTCAAAGAATGTCTGTAACATTCCTGACCCTTGGAGAGAATGTCAGAGAGAAAGCAGACTTAATGTCCATGTATCCATGAATAATATTTTTTCATACAGTTTTCCAGTCTTCTGGAAAGTCCTTTTCTCTAAAAATACTTATTACATTGGAAAACAATTTCTAATAGACTCTGAACTTCCAGAGGGCAAGCACTTTATCATATTCATCTATGTATCCCTAGTTCTTGGGCATATAGATCATACTCAATGAATCTCAGATGGGAAAATATTATAAATATTAATGGATGCCTCACCTCTTTCCCCTACCAGTTATTACCTGTAACTGCTGCCCCTCTTTTCTTTGGGCAAGTTGAGCGGTCTCTTAATTTTCTCACTGAAAGAATGATGATTGCAGATCATGACAACAAAGGAAAAAACCTTGAGTCTTAAATTTCAGTATCATAGGCCCTGATGCAAAGACAAAGATTTGGAAGAATACAAAATAAGAGCACCTCAGGTGTGATGAAGATTCTTGTGGATGTGATAGGAGTAGTAATTTCCAGAGGAGGAGTCTTGTGCCCTATCTTGTGCCCATCCTCCCCTCGTCCAGCCCCAGATGGTCCACACATATCAGAAAGAGTAGACATAGGTCAGAGTCTGAGAGGGAGTGGACATGAAGAGGCCTTGTGAGTAGGAATGAGGAGATATCAGGGTCTAAACAGCACTTGATGATGGGTAGATGATAGCATCAAGGACCAGATGCCTCTATACTTTTAGTATTAGAGAGCGTCACCCCAATACACACAGACACACCCCCCAAAATCCTGAGAAAAGGCTCACGGGGAACTGAATTGACTCAATGTACCCACCATACAGTGGAATTAAGAAAATTTAAAAAGTAATAATGCTTTTACTCTTTAATTTTTGGACTAAGGTATATTTATAAGTTATAAGTGTTTATCCTTATTTCTGAGGTCAGAGAGTGAATCCTTTATTTCTTATTGAAATAAGGATGTACTTAGTCCTGATTTCTCAAGTTGTCAGCTATGGCCAAGGTGAGTCTTTAGCAAAGAAGATGATGAAACACAGGAATACTACAGAGAAGTGTAACTGCTGCCCCTCTTTTCTTTGGGCAAGTCATCTGTCTTCAGGGAACAGATTTAAGACTCCTTCAAGAAACCTTCTTTTGACCCCTCTTCAAGAATGGTCCTTTCTGTTCACCTATGATAACTTGTTTACACACCACCTGGGTACTGATTATAGTATAAAGTAATGACTTGTTGATGTGTACAATGAACTTGGGATGGTCACAGTTTATTCCTATTAACAGCAACTTTTTTTTCATTTTAAAATTGCTTCAGTTTAGAGAATACAGTTTGGGGTCACCCTATTTATGCAGCTATTTGTATCATTAATTAGATCAGGTTCCTTCAGGGCAAAGCTCATGTCATAATTATCTTTCTGCCTTCTGCATGTTGAATAGTGAAGCATATTGTGGGCACTCGATGAAGGTTTACTGAACTGATCAGGACAAAAAACTTCATGAAATAGCAAAAATAACTCTCTGCACAAGCCATATTAACGGAGAAATTCAAAGCAGCTATATAAGTCAAGGTCTTTTCAAGGAACAGATGGCACATTCAAAATGGGTGATTTGAGTAGAGTTTAGTAAAGAACTAGTTACAAAGGTATGGAGAGATTTTACTAAAACTCCAAGGGATAATACAATACCTTGGGGCCTGTTTTATTACCAGAATCTGGAGTGGGGTGAGAGAAAGAGGAGTTGGGGGACTTAGGGAAAGGGAGCTGTGTGGAGCTGGTTTTCATTTGAGAGTGATAGCTACTCCCATAATGATGCTGAGGGAGAGAGTTTGTGGAACTTACTCTCGACCTTACTCTCTCTCTTCTTTTTATTCTTTTTTAAGATCACTGGTCATGAACAGACACTTCTCCCAAGAAGACATACAAATGGCCAACAAACATATGAAAAGATGCTCAACATTGCTACCTACTAGGGAAATGCAAATCAAAACCACAATGAGATACCATCTCATACCTGTTAGAATAGCTGTAATCAACAGAACAAGTAATAACAAATTCTAGAGAGGATGCAGAGAAAAAGAACCCTCATACACTGCTGGTGGGACTGCAAATTGGTACAGCCACTATGGAAAATAGTATGGAGGTTCCTCAAAACACTAAGATGATCTAGCAATCCCTCTACTGGGTATTTACCCCAAACACTTGAAAACCTATATCCGAAAAGATATTTGCACACTGATGTTCATAGCAGCATTATTCACTGTGACCAGGACACGGAAGCAACCGAAGTGTCTTACAACAGATGATTGGCTAAAGAAATGGCGGTACATATATACAATGGAATATTACTCGTCATAAGAAGAGATGAAACACTGCCATTTGCGACAACATGGATGGACCTTGAGATAATCATCTAAGCAAAATAAGCCAGACAGAAAAAGTAGAAAATCACATGGATAATAGACTAGTGGTTACAGGAGGATGGGGTGGGAGGTTTGGGGGAGGTAGATGAGATAAAAGGAGTCAAATATGTGGTGACAGAAAAAAATCTAACTATGGGAGGTAAACACACAATGTAAGTATATGTATGCTTTACTGTTAAAATGTACAACTGAAACTTACTGGATTTTGTTAACCAATGTCACCATAAAAAATAATAAACAAACAAACAAACAAACAAACAAACAAACAAAAAGATCTCTGGTCAGTGCTCTCATTTGATTAAACTCAATTGGAAGCCAAAGTCAAGGGAGCCTTCCGGTATACTCTGTACACATTCTGAGACACATTGCATGTAGAAAAGGGTAGAGAGTGGGTCTGAGGAAAAATGGGAGATTTGTAGCAGTTCCAGGGGAGGTAGAGGAGTTTAAAATACTCTCTGAAGTCAAGAGATGTGACAGTAACAAGACTGAGAGGATTTTCTGTGGCTCCTGGAATTACTGAAAGCAATGACCACATTCTGTATTTGTTCATATTGTTTAAAATCTATATATCACAGTAGACGGTAAACTCCTCAAGGGCAGAGACCACCAGCACCATACAAGTCCTCAGATTCCCCGTAATTATTGACTGAATGAATAAATGGAAGACTCATCAGGAAACCATGTGGCATCATCAGAGAGGATGCAACCCAACAGAGCAGATTCCCTTACTTTAAGTAATTCTGAGCCTACTAAAGTCGTTCAAAGAATGGAGATTTTTCAAAGATGCAGAAGATGCTAGTGTTTAATTCAGTGCTCAGGGGAGGGAGAGAGACTGAATTCTGTGGATCTAATTTTCTATTCACATGAAAGGAGTTATCTTTAGTTAGGCAGGAATGATTCTCCTGGCTTCATCATAATGTTCCAATTATAGACTGCCTATAATGAATTACTGTGTATTGTATATAATTTTCTGTTAATTAAGTTTTATCCCAACACTGTTCCAATAATCTTGTAACAAATCAGAGAGAATAGACAGATTCAGAGCTCGTATACTCTCTGGGATACTGGGTGGATTGGAGGGGCCAGGGGTGGAAATGTGATGGTGTCTTAGCATCTTTTAGCAAAAGCAACATTTTGTGAAACTAACTGTGGAGGGAACTCATGGAAGGATGCACTGACACAGGTGTTCTATTTTGTAGCCCCTCACAGCACTTAGTTGACTCTGTGACCAGAATGAGGTTTTATTGCAAAATTAATCAGAAATAATGGTAAACAACCAGCACCTGGCAGAGCGATGTGCTCAGTAAGTAGTCCCTGACTATTGTGAAGAGGAGTCAGTGGTGTCGTATTACTCTTTAACCAGGTTTTCAGAGTCGTGTAGGCACAGCTTAGATGAATCTTTTTTTTTTTTCTGTGATCTTTTAAAGGCAGTGCGATGTAGTAGAGGACAAGGTTTAAATCTCAGCCATGTGATCCTGGGCGAGTTGCTCAATGTTTGTTTGCTTCAGTTGTCTCATCAGTAAGATGGAGATGATAGTAGTACCTGCTACATAGCATTGTTGTGAGATTTTAATAAATAAATATAAATTTAAATAAAGCATAGCATATAGTAAGTACTCCATAAACGTTAATATAAGTATTATCATTGATCAGTTAACAAATGAGAATTCAGTATACTCAATTCATTTCCAATCTTGACATAGCTGAAGTACAGTCATTTTTACAGGGCCATTTGAGCCTGGAAAAACACTTTGAGAAATACCTGTCTTTAGTACTTAGTGTGAAATGAATACAGAGATTACTTTGGCATATATATATATATATATACACACATATATATATAATATTATGTAAATATTATATGTAAATAATATTTACATAAAATGAATGTTGCAAAATATGAGAGAAATGGAGTTATAACAGTGAATAAAAACAATAAAATAATAGTTATTTATCAATACAAGGACAATAACACTGATTACTCTATATAATCTCATTTGACTCTGACAACAAATGTGACAGACAAATATCTCCATTTTATAGATGAGGACATGAAGGATAAGAGAAGACAAGTAACCGGGTACTGATATCCAAATAAGTTGGTTAAATAACAGGCCAGTGTGGCAGACTGGCAGAAGACATGTTAGTAATGCTGGATTAAGTGTTAGAGTCAGGATGGGATGATGCAAAAGCGCAGGACCCTTCCGTAGCATCCTGCTTCCTTCCTGTGTGGTATGGAGCTCCTCCATCATTCACTAAGAAAGATTTCTGAGCACGTTCACCAGGGGTAATGTGCTAAGGATGAAAATAGAAACGTGATCATGACTGGTCCAGGTTTATTTATAGCAGGATCCGCAGTCTTTGGCTTTGTTTCACTTGGTTTAAACAGAACCCATTTGTGGAATTGAAATGAGTGTTATTTGAACCACAGAGCAGAGTCATCTGTGGGCAGTTCATGACTACTAAGATATAATAACTAAGTTGACAAAGTCATATTTGGGTGTGCTAGGAACCACCAGCATTCTCACCATGGTGGCTTCTAGTCAAAGGTAATCAAACTATGTATGGAGGGAGACAACCCGATAGCCCCTGACCATGCTCCCTTCCTCTAGCTCACCAACATTTAAATCAGTGCTATTGACCACCACTTATTAAATGTCTCCTACATACTGGACATTATAAGGCAACTTCCAAACATTATTTTGAATCCTCACCATATTTTGTAAAGTAGCTAATTTTATTCCAATTTTAAAGACAAAGAACTAATGGTGAGAGGAGTTACATGGGAAGTCATCAGCAAATGTGAGATTCAAACAAAAAAATGTCTGACTGCAAGATGTCAGTATCTCATGTTGGCTCTGGTCATTTCTAAGACTATATAATGCAAGGAGATGGGCATACCTAGGGTATCCAGAGAATAGGCTTTAAATTAAAAAGCAACTCTTCAAAGTGTGTGGGTCATGGAGAATAGGCTGTGGCTCCATCATTAGTCAAGTTGGAACTCCAAGGTTGACTTGAGAGTCAAGAGACTCAGTAAAGGTAGTAGATGGTCAAAAGTTGCTCGCATAAATTGCCATCAGAAACTTACAAATCCTAACATATTTCCTCAGGGAAAGTCATTTAAAAAAACCCTAAACATATGATTTTTAAATTTGAATTTCTGGGTTATTGTGTTGTGCTTTTTTACTTCCTGGTCTATTGAAAAATTCCCAAGGAGAAAGTAAAGGGAAGAAATAGTTCCAATTTAAAAGAAGTGCTAGCAGCGAATAGGACAGCGCGTATAGTTGATAAACTTAGCCTAATGGTGGGAATGCAAGAGGAAAATTATGCTGGAAACTTCCTATTCGTAAGTATTTAGTCGAATTACAGTGCTAAGGACTTGTTAATAGAGTTCTTTAACCCCAGCTCTCATGTAATAAACTTATTTTGTGGAAATACAACCAAGATATCTTGTTGACTTGCTAAATGTTGTATGTTTCTCTTTGATTATTAATTGTGACTTTGGCAAAGTGCAATTACTCGCATAATTTTGGTTGTAGTTATGTAGGAATCATTGACTTGGAAATACATGAAACTATATTCAAGACAAGTCACAACTATCCAGAGACTCAGTTTTCCCACTGATAAATGAAGAGGTGTTACAATATGTAATGCCTAAAATTCCTTTCAATTGCATGTTATAAACTGTTGGTATAGAAAACAATAGCTTCAAATGTTTTTGGCAGAGTAGAGGTAATGTTTTCTATTGATTTAGGAATTTTTCAGAAGTATATTTTTCATTTAGTTTTAGCAGGCAAAAGTTTAGAGAGGAAACCAGAAATATCTATAATTCTTTGGAGAATAAATGTCCTGTGGTATTCTATCAAAATCCAGTTCTTTCCTTTCAAAAGCATGGATTTCTCTCATGCATACAGAGAATGAAGGTGTAATTGGTAGCTGGATGCCCAGGGGTTCAAGATCATCTCTTTTGGGAATGGATATCAAATATCCGAGGAGCAATAGACCCTGGACTCCTCTCCCCTCACTCTTCCCATCTCTCCCTTGCCCCAGTCCCATTTTTTGAAAAAGATAATATTGATGTGCCACTGAACAAGTACATTTTGGGAGATGATACATGTGCTTTAGCAAGAGGCATGTGATAATTCAAACACTTCTTCCCAATACATGCATACTTCATAACAGTCTAGATATTGGAAAATTATAGGCTCAAAGTACTGTTTAGGCAAATATGCTTTACTATATATCATAAGGTTAACCAAATAACCCACTACAAACTAAATCAATAATGATGATACAAAAGTAATAGTAATTTATAATTTATTTAAAATTTTTTTTTTTAGCTTTACTGAGACATAATTGACAAGTAACATTGTGTAGTTTAAGGTCTACAATGTAATGATTTGATATATATATATATAATGAAATAATTACTGCAATAAGGTTAATTAACACATCCATCACCTCACATAGTTACTTCTTTTTTTTTTTCCTGTGGTGAGAACTTTTAAGATCTACTCTCTTATCAAATTTCACGTATACAATACAGTACTGTTAAGAGTAATTTATGATTAAACGTGAAAGTAGCAACAACGGAAAACAATGAAAATGACACAATGGTCATTATGTTCTGGTAAGAAACTCGGGAATTCACACTCCATGCAGGTGCTTAGTGAGAGCCTTGCTATACAGAATTAGGTTTTTCAGTAAGCTTTTGTAACATGTGGTAGAGGAATACTAAATTCTTTATTGGTAACAGATCTGGTTGTGCTCTGCCAGCTCTGCCCAGAACCCTTTGTATCCTCTTATTCTTGGGCATCCCTCCCCTGGCTTCTGTGTGCTTTTGCTTCTGTTTTCCACACCTGTAATTCTCTTCGGAGGCCCGCTCTCTGGTACTAGAGATGCTTTGCCTGCACATCAGAAATACCCGGGGATTTACATACTCACAAGGTGAGCCTGAGCCAACAACTAACTGGTGCTCCATCGGTACCAAACTTGCTTGGAGTCAGGACACATTCTGGGGCCTCACCTACACTTCTGAGTTCCCCACGGGATCAGGCCAAAGCTACCTTCTGGGAAATTTAGCCTAAAATTCCATCCTTCTTGGCTTCTGCTTACCTGTGCTGCTTCTCTCATTCCTTATTGGTTACCATTGGAATCACTTCCTAAATGAATCGTTTGCACATGAGTTCTTTTCATCTCAGAGTTTGCTTTGAGGGAAGATGCTCGAAGACCTTTTTATAATTGACCTAGCAGGTTACAAGAAGGTGGCCTGTAGTTTCACATAAGTATAAAATCTTGTACTTGGCCACAGAAGGCCTCACAGATATCCTGAGACTTTGAACCACAACAGCTGCCTTTAACTCTCTTTATTTGAAAGCAAAATAAGAAGTGGATCAGCTTTTTTTTCCCTAGGGGCTTATAATCTCTAGACTGCACCCCAGTTTATAGCAAACTGAGGATAAATTCTGTGCATTCAGTGCTTCATCAATCCCAACTGAATGTTATAGAATAATTTGCCGCTTTAGGGTTATCTGCACATTTTGACATTTGCTTTACTTTGAGTGTCTGCTCATAATGTTGGTTAAATATAAGATTGTGAAATTAGGCAGTTCTCTAAAGGCAAATAAAAAGTATTTCAAGATTTTATTATCTAGAAAGTAGGTTTTGAAAGAAAAATATCTTGACAAAGTTCAGTTCTATAGTTAGGCCACTCTTCTTCCAAACTCTAGTCTTATTTCACTGGAGAGCATCATAAAGAAGTTTCATGAGGCTCCTAAGGTAACCTTTCCCCTGAGCCTTATTCATCCAGGCATCCAAGCAATGTAATGTTTTCACAGCAGGATCCTCCACACTTTGAGTGATGTCGCCTTTTGCTGGAGTTCTCAGCAGTACAGCTCTTCCACCCAGTTGCACCCAATTTCACTGATCAGTAGCTCTGGCTCAGCTTCACCCTCGTATATTCAATAATTCAGTTGGCAGGTGAAGAAGAGTAGACACATCTAAAAAGAAATTGCAACATCTTGGAAGAACAAAGAAAAAAATTACTGTTTACTCTCTTTTGATTCTGACATTTAATGAGGATACGAAGAAGATCAATAGTTTCAGTATATTCTGGCATCAGAGATACTTATTATTTTTAAAGATGAATTGGATTTGTATTCTCCTCCTGCAAAATGATTTCGATCTGTAGATTCCTCTAAAATATCAGCAATATCGACAGGTTGTTCAGATGTGGCCAGTCACTGGGCCATGGAGTTGGGCTGATCAACTGTGAGAACAGACCAGAATTTGAAAATAAGTGAGCATTCCCCTCACAGAAGCATCTTTCTGAAATTGCACTCATGCTTGGCAGCTGAGATCTTATAGAGACTTTTCAAAAAATTTATTCTGAGATAATTTTAAATCTATAAAAAAGTTGCAAAGATAGTAGAGAGAGTTGCTCTTTACCTGGCTTCCCCTAATGTGAATATCTCACATAACCATGCTGCATTTGTCAAACCAAGGAATTAACATGGGTACAATACCTATAACCAAATATAGACTTTATTTGGATTTCCTCACTTTTCCATGACTGTTACTTTTCTGTTCCATGACCCAATCCAAAATCCCACATTGTTTTTGGTCATCACGTCTCCTTAGTCCATACAGATATTTAAACCAGTCTTTTCAGATGATGTGTATGTAGATCTGTACATAGGGAGTCAGACTGCCTCGATTCCAGTCATGGTTCTGCTGCTTATTAGCTGGTGTGCTTTATCTGTGATTTATTAAATGATGGTGTGCTTTATCTGTAACTTGGGGATATTAATAATACATCATCTTTACTTGAGGACAGTGATCATATTAACCTCATATGGTACTGTGGGGATTGACCAAATGAGTTTATACAAAAAGGCTTAAAACAATGTCAAGCCCATAAGTGTTCAGTATATGTTGTTATTTTTATGGTTATCATTTTCACCCTATGTAAGCATCATATGTTAATTCTTTTCCTATGTGGCCACAGCTTACTCCTTTTTAAATAATTATTTTCTTAAATAGGTAATACATGCACGTGGAATAAAAATATTCCACCAATACTAAAGAATGTAGAGTAAAAATTCTCCTTCCCATCCCCTTTCTCATCCCTTCCCCTGCAACCCATGAGATAATCACTGTCACTATTTCTTGTGCACCTTCCACAAAGCTCCTATCAGAGAAATATATTTGTTTAAGTACATCTGGAATTTTTTAAAAATGCGGTGCATACTCAAGGCTGAATATTATCCAAAGGGAAATATTAGGTTTATCTCATTTGTATCTTGACTAAAAATGTTAATAGCTGTACTTTGTTGAGCACTTGCTAGGTGGCAGGCATTCTACTGTGTTTCTTCTCTCTTTATCAATACATTATCTCACTTAATACCACAATAATAATAATAGTACCTGTGCAGTAGGTACTGTTAGCATGCTCACTTTACAGATGAAGAAACTGAGAGCTAGAGAAGTGAATTAACTTCCTCAAGGTAACTCATCTAATAAGTAATAGAGCAGGTAAGAAATCTTCAGGAAAAAATCAGAATCCAAATACTGAATTTCTTTCTTTGAATTCTTTTATTTTTACTGTTTCTTTCTGTCTGTCTTTACATGCCACCATCTTTGTCCTCTGGAAACAGGTCACAATCTGGACTCTTTGCCCAGACTTCACTTGAGTTCACCCTGTTCTCCCTTCTCTATTTTGCTCTTTCCAAAATTCTATTTTTGTCAAGCCTTTTGCCTGCTCAGAAAGCCTTATTAACTCTTCACCTTCTAGTGAATCAAGTAGAAAACATTTATTCTGGCTTTTTAGCCTTTCATTATCTGGCTCCATCTGAGCCATCTGGTCTTATTTCCCACTGTGACCCTAGCACAATGCATCACATAGAGTAACACTCAACAAACACTTGTAGAATTGAGTAATTGATACGCTTATCTTATAAAAGTTACTCAGTAATTTCTTTAATGACACAACTGAAAATAAAATAAAAAAAAGACTTAGGAAAATTCTCCTTCATAGACAATGAGGGGTTTTAACAATTTTAATCTTCATTTGAATAATGTAAGATTACATTTCCTATGACCTACATTTTTAATATCGTTTGGAGCTACAGACTAATTATTGACTAAAAATTTAGCAAAGTAAACAGGAATCTATAAATTCTAATTTCTTCTTCTGGGGAGCTAGAGTTTGAGACGTGGCCGTATTCCTGGTCAGACACTGCTAAATCCCAGTGCTTTTTCTTAAAGTAGAGCAGATGCCAATGGCTTGACTTGACTTTGAAGGAAGGGGCCTGGCATGAAGGTACAATTTACTTGATAGTTTGGAGAATGAAAATTCACCATCATAGAGCTGATTGTAAAATTCACAAAGAACTCCCTGCTAATACAGAGATGTTTAAATATTATCCTATTTCAAAGGTATCACATCACTGCCTGGTGATAGAATTTCATATTGAAATTTTGGCAAGGGATGTTAGTGTAATTTGGCAGAGTTCAGTGTGTTTTTAGAAGAATGGATTGCCTTGGCCTGGTGAAGGGTTTCCTGTCCAACAAACTGGTAGTGTCCTGCTTGGTAGCATGGAGTCCCATCCATAGCTTTTCTATGAGAATATTTTGAAGCCCTAGAAAGCTGCCACATGTCTTGCTTATCTCTTTATCCCCAGTGCGAACCACATTTCCTGGCATGTTTGGCAAATAAATGGATGCAGGCATTGTTCACCCATGAAGGAGGTTTTGGATAGTAGCTTCTTCCAAGCCCAATAGACTTGGCCCACGAACCGCTGCAATTATCCTGGCATCAGGGGATGGTAAATTGTGCTATAGGAATGTCTGGCCCATGAAGCTCCTTGATGATATCCAGAGACATATCGGATTAGAAGTAATAAGTCAAGGGCATGATGGTGAAGGATTCTTTGAGTACCAGCAGCTCCCTGTCATGCCATGGGTCAGTCCTCAGAAGGGTACTTATGAGCACAGGGTCCAGTAAACTTCATGCTTACCTTAACCTCTAACTCATTTTCTCTTTGATCTCTTGACCTTGTTGGGGAAACTGAGACAGTATGGTTACTTCTAAGAAATGTAAATAACGTTTCTTGTTTTCTTAAGGAGAAGCTTGAATATTCAGGAGCTAGGAGAAACTATGAACAGACAGTTTGTTTGGAGGACTTCAAAAGAGTAGAGAAATAAATTATGAGTGGAGCTAAATGATAGACTACGGGAAATTTGTGTTCAGCTGTGGACTTAATCTCTGTTTTCTACTAGTCTCGATGGTGCTTGTAGTGAACATTGTGATGTACCCCCAAGCTCCTCTTTATGACAGAGACACTTATGCCTTCAACTTGCCGATGGCTCATAGCCGAGTCCTCCAGGAGTTTCCCTTGGCTGAAGAAAGCTGCCTGGCTAAGCTTACTTACATTTCCTTCATAGAGGCAGCCTCATCCCATGACTGGTCGATGATGGATATGAAACCTGGCCATCTTGCCTCAGTTGGGACAACTCTAAAGGGTGGTCTCAGCTCTAGAGCTTCCAGTAGGGTCCACTAATGCCTGTGTTGCAAGTGTTGGAGTTTAGTGCTACCTCTGTCCAGTCTTGCTTCTCTCATCCCTCACAGCTCTTGTTCCCTAAAGCTATCCCTTATAAACTTCCTGCATGCAAATTGCAGAGTCAAAGAGGTTTTCTGGAGAACCTGGGGAAAGTGCTCTTTTTCTTCTCTTTGGTACCCTGAGATGTCATGCATTTCCATTCTTTTCTGTATCAAAACATTGTCAGGAAACAGTTCAATAATTCCTTCATGCTAAAATGTAAATGTAAAAATCTACTCCTTCCTCAGAGGTATTTGCATTTTAATGGGCACCAGACTCTTAGGAAGAAATAATAACTGACTGTATGAAATTTCAGGTGATTGAGTGGACGAGTTTTCTGGGTGCTCTGAAATGTCACCCCACAGGCGGTCTCTTGGGGATGAGGCGGCTTCCTCCACAGGAGCCAGTCAGTCGCCCTGGCCCTGCACCTGGCTCTCTGCATCTGAGAGTAACAGCTCTACTCTTGGCACACTGGAAGGGAGAAACGCAGCTGTTTTCCACCAGCATTTCCTTGGCCTTCACCATGGGACCATCCACATTTTCTGCCCCCTCTAAATTCGAGTATTTTCAAAGTAGCAAAAGGCAAATAGTCCAGTTGACAAATATATCCTGAGCAGCTCAACCACTTCCTTTACTGTATCACTTCCCCAGCTTCCCAGGCATTGTTTACTTCCTTTTCTGTTCCAGTGGCACTTTGTACATCTCTACAGAGTACTTCATGCTCTCTTTTTTCATTTTTCTAGTTACCTGTTAGTGATTCATTATCCTTTTGTGACAGCGGCCGGTTCATTGTCATTTCTCAATCTCTCTTCCTGGCCATTATGCTGGCATATAACATTATGCTCCATAACTGTTTGAAAAGATACATAAATAAACGAACGCCTCTTGCATGTAAGACCCTCTAAAACACGAGGGAGAACTAAAGTGATACAAATAGTTAACACTGCCTGAGTACTTATATAACTGAAAACTTTAACAAGCATAATTCATTGGTTGCAATTATAAAGCATCTCGACTTTTGCTTCTCTCTATTCCTCTAACGTCATTGATTATGTTTAGGTAAGGCAAGTAATTAAAATGTCCATTCTTTTATTACAGTTAAAATGTTGAACTTGATTTAACATTGACTGCTTCTCTTCTCACCCCAGTTCAGGCCTGACAAAGAGGAGATAGGTAGTTAGAGAAAGATAGGTGTGTGGCTTTTCCCTGTTCCTCAACTAATGCTTCTCTTTGTCCTTCAGCCATTCTTGCTAACTATAGTATTTGAAACCTCAGGGTTAGCACATCCAGAAGAGAAAGGGGAACAAGAAAGTTCCTACCTGGCTAGAACAGTCATTAGCAGGAATTGTGCTCTCTGGGCAAGGCAGGTGTTAATGGTGTAGTCCAAGCCCATGGGAATAGGATTTTATTGACATGGTTACAGGATTACTTTAGACTGAGATTCAGTCATTCTGTACTAGTTTAGTAAATGAAAACATAATTCTTTTACTTGTTCAGGATGAAAACTTTGGAGTTGTCCTTGACTCCCCAATATCTCTCACTTCACACATATCAAGCCCTCAGCAGTTCCTGTCAGTTCTTCAAAATATATCCAGAATGTTACCATCCCTACCCTATTATAACTCGTAGTTAAATTTGCTTGAATTGTTCCAGTATCTTCTCAACTGCTTTCCTGGCTTCTATCTTGTACTGTTTATAGAGTTTTCATCACAGACAGTATCAAGAAGGATTCTTTTAACAGGCAATTAAATAATTTCATTCCTCTACCTTAAGCCTACAAAGGGTTTCAAATCCCCCTTAATTAGCCATTTATGAGCATGTTATGGCCAGCTGATTTGACCAATCTGAGAAGAGAATGAGCAAATATGTCCTTGCTCTCTGCATAGCTTTTTGATGAAAAGGTCACAAAAGAGATCTGGAAGCTGTCATTTCAACTTTTAAACCCGAGATGGCACTATGGGACCATGTAAGATTATACCTGGCTTATCATTTTTGCGGGGCAGAGATTTTGCAGTCATTTCAGTCATTGAAAACTTTATGGAGCCTGGACTAAAACTGACTGAGATGATGGAATTTCATTGAAAATTTAAAAAATGTATATGTATATTTCAAGGGACAAACTATAGCTTAGACAAAATAAATGGGAAAGATTCTGGCTTTGAAATTTCTGCTGCTTTTGAATATTGAATCACCTAAGAGGTTGGGGAGGAGGAGTCAGAATTGGGTGGAGTGGGGGAAGCATCTGGGGGCTCATACTCCCTGTAGAGATCTGTGTGCATAGCTGAGGGGTATCTGAGTAGAGGTTTTAGCATTTGGGAAAATAGTCCAAAGTCTTAAAAGTTTTATCCAAATTCATCATATTTACAAAATGTCTTATTTTTTTCTTTTGAGGCTGAGCATAAGAATTCATTAATTAGAAATTCAGATACTGGTGGTAGATGGTCAGAAGGTTGCAAGCGTGTGGGTGGACATTAGGGTGGAAGAGGTTGTGTGAATTAAACTGTGTATATATGAGTGAGTGAGTGTGTGTGCGTGTGTGTGCATGTGTGAACTAGAGAGTGAGAGAGTGAGGTGAGGGGGTTCCTCATGACTCTCAGGGTAGCAGGAATAACGGAGTAGAGAGCAGGTCGAGAAGGGCAGTCCATACTATTAGCTCTGAGAGAGCTGGAGCTGGGTCTCTCCTGGGGCTGTTGGTCTGAGAGCAGGATCAGAGGAGAAACCGCCACCTTGAAGGACCCAGCAAAGAGGCCAGGAGAGTGTGTGCTTCTTGATATCTTCCCCAGGTCTATACATGGCACAACTGGCATGTCAGAGCTTTGGGGGGGTGGGGGTGGGGGTGGAGGGGAGGCAGGTGAAATCACAGTTAGTCACCATGAATCAAAGACCATCCAGGGATACCAGGATAGAAACAGAGTCTGAGCTTTCCCTTGCAACATGTCCTTGGTTTTCATAAGTTTCTCATGGGGAGGATAGAGGGCTCAGAAAGTTCCCTCTAGGCATCTTCTTTTGCCCTTATTATAATAAGGATTGAGTTCTAGCCCCACAGCTAAGGGAGTGATATGGGGCAAGTTAAAAAAAAAATCTTCATACAGCTTCATACAGTTTTTTCATCTGACTGTCAAAGAAAAAATGTACTGAACAGAACTAAATAGGCAAGGAAAACTTTGAGGCCGTTGCACTGGAGGAGAGAGATTGAATTCAACTCTGCTGAGATAAAACACAGCAGAGTTCTTAAGTACTGGAGTGAGCTAGTGGATAAGTACTGGAAAACGTCAAGGGGGAGATTGGTCAAGGTGATGAGGCCATCTGTGTTTTCTAATCAGCACTCATAGAAATTACGTTCCTACCCTCCCTCAGAAAATGAGATATTGCATTTCAAAGGAATGGTTCCCAGCTCCTTGAGAGAAGATTTACATCTCAAAGGGGAGAGAAAGAATTTACCATTACAAAATTTCTAAAGTAAATCCTTTGAGAAAAGAGAGGTCAGGGACCTAGAGTCGATAAGAAATCTGTGTAAGTTTTAGTCAAGCTCAGGGGGATGTTAAGGCCATTTGGGTGAGCACATGGATATAATAATAGTACCAACTGCATAGATATTACTTAGGGATTAATTGAGGTGAAGCCTGCATTATGCCAACAGAGGGCCTGGTAGGACAAATGACAGCTGCTATGTTGATGATTATTAACATATTGATTGACAGAATTACTTTAGCTACACCCTGAAGACCTCTCTCACATATAACTTATAAAAGAAAATACAAAATAACCTTCGTTTTCTAAAAATTACTATATACAAATAAGATATGCTGTATATACCTATATATGTGCATGGGGGAGGGAGGAAGCTACAGGTTATATTCTGGAACCAAAAACAAATTACTTTTCAGAGCTTAAATTCTAAAACAGAACAGGCAACATCTTGTCACATAAGAGACACAACAATTGTCACAACAATTTGTCACATAAGCGAATAACATCTGATGACCTATTTATTTTTTACTAGCTTGTCTTTTGTTCAGGAGGTCACAGCACGTAAAATAAACTGTCTCCTTCATTGCTCTGCATGACTTGCTGCTGATTCTGAGGCTGCAGTTTCCCATTTATTTCCCACTTTCTTGAAAGTTAGAGGGTGTTACTTGTTTCATCTCAGCCTCATAAGAGAAAGATTCCTTCTAAACAGTGTTTGACAAGAACTGCTAACTATGTAGAAACTTCGCCTCTTTTTCACCATTAAATGGAGGCCATGATGATTTAATGTCCACCTGGACATCTTTCAAAGAGGCTTCCTAGGAATTGAGTGTTTCACAAGCTGAGGAGCAGACGCTTTCTGGATTGTTCTGTAACATGCTTTGAGGTAGGAGAATCCTGGATAGAAGGACCCGTCATAGGTCACAGTTGAACTCAGACATCAGGAGATGGAAGCTCTGAATCTTCCTGAAAGTGATCTTATTTTTGATAACGCTGGGAGGGTGTTGGCTTTTTATAATGGAAAAAAAGATGTCAGATATAAAAATGTTTAAGTCTAAATTCTTCCAACTTATTGTTTCCCTTCCTGTATTAAACCTACCCTACTTTCTACCACAAATCCAAGCATTTGATAAAGCGTACTTACTCTGATTCCAAATGAATAAACACAAATTTTATTGGTATAAGTAATCCTTTTTGATTTTCAAAATCCTTTCATAGGAAAGATCTCATTTAGCCCTTACCACACCTTTTTATTGTTATTTTACAGAGTTTCTCAGGTCATGTGTTTGTCAGTGGTAAATAGATTTCAAGAACACATTCAGGAACTCTAAGTCCAAATCCAGGCTTTTCTGTTAACACCATAGTGCCTCTTAAATTTCTAGTTTCTGGAACAAAAATTCAGCCATTAATTCTCAGTAGTTAATGCCTCTATTTTTAGTAGCCAGAAACGATCTCACAGTCAATAAATATATGATTTTGGGGGTACTATTTTCCTCTTGAGAATCAGTTAGAGAAGAGAATAGTCTTAACTCATTTGTGGAACAATCTCCCACCACAAATAAACCATATAACATAAACACTGAGCTCTTCCCCTACCAAACCATCCATTAAGCAGACCTACATATACGTTTTGTTTAAATATGAATAGAATTAGCTTAGCAATATGGAGCTTAATTCATAAGGCTTACATGTCTTATCTTTGTAGTTCAGGGATCTGGTTCCTTCCTATGTGGTGACCTGTAAACTGCTGAACTGACATAATAAAAATAATTGAGCTATAATAGAGAGGCTGAGTGTCATTTTATTTAATTAAATATATATTCATGTGATATTTAAATATTGGGTCACCTAGAATCTGTAATAAATCAGATATCAATTTATTATTTTTCTCCAATTGCTTTTAAAAAATATTTCAGATGTTTTAAAAGTTTAATCAAGTGTTAACAGGGTAACTTTTACTTTATGCTAATTTTTGAATTGAGATAAAATACATCTAACACAAAATTAATAATTTTAAAGTGTTCACTTCAGTGGCATTTAGTTCAATCAAGATGTTGTGCAAGAATTACATTTATGCAGTTTCAAAGTATTTCCATCACCTGCAAAAGAGAAACTTACTCATTAGGCAGTAACTCTCCATTCTCCCCTCTACCAGCCCCTGGAAACCACTATCTCAATGAATTTACCTATACGGGATATTTCATATGGATAGAATCATACAAGATTTAATCTTTCATGGCTGGCTTTTGTCACTTAGCATAATGTTTTTGAGGTTCACTGATGTTGTAGCATGTGTCATACTTCATTTCTTTTTATGACTGAATCATATGCCACCGTATGGATATACAGTACCATATTTTGTTTATCCATTCATCCATTAATATACATTTGGGTTGTTTCTATCTTTTGGCTATTGTGAATAGCGCTCTCTGTGCTAAATTTTATAAAATAATTGCAACAACTGAATGGCAACATAATTTTGACTTACACATACATGTATAGAGACAGTTAATGGAATAATACATTATTATGGTAAAGAAATTAGTGTTAAGTAATTTCATATTTGCTACTTGTCTGTGTAGATCCTGAAATGACTCAGCAGCAATGGAGTCACTGAGTTCTGAAAATCTTCAAGTGTCTTTACATCTAAGACATAGAACCATTTCATTCCTGTAGCATCGCTCTCCAACAAGCAACATGTGCCTTAAAGGTCTTTTTCTTTCCAATGATAAGAATTTGTTTCTGGATGAGGAATCTAGTTCCATGGAAGCAAGAGGAATCACCAAGGCATAGGAAGGCTCTGCTCATTCCTTGAGACCTGACTGGGCTCTGCAACACGTGCTCATTTTCCCTGTGGTGTTAATGTCTGATTCCTCCATGACTGAGAGGTTGACTATAATAGAGAGGCTGAGTGTCATCATAGAGGTTGACTATAATAGAGAGGCTGAGTGGGATTATTAAGAACAATTACCATGGCCACAAGTGTCCAATGGAACATGCCACCTATGAGGTTTTTAAAGTAGAACATGAGACTTTATTGTTAGAACTGGACTGGGATAACAGTGGGCAACTCAGTGGAACTTGACTGCAGGCTTTGTCATATGGGAAGGGCAGTCTGATAGGTAGCCTGGCTCAGGGAGGCACCAGTTAGCCGATTTTGAGTTCCATGGTTCTTGCTATTAGACCTACCCTTCAGAACCCCCACCAGACTAATTTTCTCAATAATGGGAAAACTTGGCAGGCAATGACATAACGAAAGAATATCTGTTCTTTTTCCACTCTCAACTCACTCTAGGAAAAAATTAGTCTATGCGAGAAGCAAATTTTACTACATAGACTTTCCTATTATTAAAAGCCTTCTGAGGACGATAAATCACGATAATGCACAGTTCTGTTAAATCAAGAATTGTCAATTTAGGTCAGCTACTCTTTAGCCATGTGTCCCTTTCCAATTAAAATTACATCTTACCGAGTAGGACTAAGGCTTCTAATACTTATTGATAAAAATCGACAAAATGAATGGTCATAATTTAATCTGTTACTAAATTAATCTAATTTTCCTTGATGTACTTATGTGTTTTTAATGACCATAAGCAATGACTTGTTATTTGTGGGCTGAAGTTGATGAGGCAGATATTTTCTAAGTTCTTACTGACTATTAAAATTACATTATAACATTAATGTAACTTGTTTATTTCATTACATCTTGGCATAAATGTAGAGTTAATTTTGTTAACTATCTTCTGAAAAGAAACTATGCTGATACATGTAAAAGTTCCCAATGATTCATTTACTTTAATTGTTTCATAGGCATTTATTTTGAAACACTTCCCAATTTTTGTAATAAAATATTTCTCCAGGCCAGAGGAGGTAGCAAGCAAGATTTGTAGAGAATCAAAATCAGCCCTTTTGGAAACACAACATTTTTTTTTTTCATGTACAGGTTTCCCTTTCAGTAAATTGCATTAGGATTGTCAAGAGCAAACATTTACTGAAACCACATTAATAAATCATGTCATTCACAACTGCACTAGAATTTTAATTGAGTTCTGCAGAATTCCAGCAGGAAGGTAGCTGGCCAAATCGTTTCACCTCTTCACTCGCTTCTACTACTGACGTCCTCGTTCTCCACTAATAAGTCTTTATCTTACATTGTCATTTAGGACAAAGCGTTTGCACGATTAACTCAAACCACTTAATTAACTTGTTGTGGAGCCTATTCTTTGAAAGTCACCTTTAGAAATTCTTTTAGAAGATCTGTTAGTTTGGTTTTGATAATATATGAATAAAGTCACTTTTATTCTTTTTCTGCCTTTGCTTTTGTGGGTAAAGAAAGAAATGGATGAGTTATTACACTTGATAGCCGAAGATCTTAATGGAACTGCATTTATTAACAATACTTATTAAATTGTTTTGTGCATGGTAATCTGATAGGCTAGTACCTGGCTGACTATTATTACAGTAAAATAAATTTTCCACCCCAAAGACAGATCCAAACTACAAAGTTAGATTAAATTTACTCGAAGAGGTAAGAATATAGTACTCTTTTGCCCCTCTATAAAGGTGATTTTTGAAAATTTTTATAGTAAGTCAGTTATAGAATTTATTAATGCAGATTCCAAGAAAGAGATTCAATAAATATAAGATGGAGCCCAGGAATCTGTATTTGAGGAAATAAGAAACTGTGGTGGTTCCGATATAGATGGTTGTCAGAACTTAGTAGAACTACCATATCTACGACTTCATAATTTAATACTAAATTATTATCAATACATAACATTTTCCTCTTATTTGTTGCCTTTGACAAATTCCAATATTATTTATTAAATCTGGGCATCTGAAGCTGATATTTTTCAGAGTCAGAGTATTTTTTTAAAATTGCTGTTTTGATTGACACAGCTTAGACCCTAAAATTTTCAATTTGTACTTGCCTCTGTATAATTGTGTAAAAAGAAATAACAAAACATTGATAAAATAGAGTTAGTCAAGTCAACCTTAGTTAAGAAATGATACTAAAGAAAACAAAAAAGTTTCAATGTAGTTATGGGAAAAGGGGAGCATGTGAAGTAAAACAAAAACAAACTCAGTCTGTTAAGTGAGACTCTCCAATCCACAGTACACAGGTAACTTTGAAGCTCTCGACTAAAATGGTTTTTTTTATTAGCATTTAAGAAAGATTTTTTTCTAGTTCTATCCCAGTCAGAGGCTGAAACCAAAGCAATTTAACAAGTACCTCATCACTGAAGGTCAGGCCCCTAACAGAGCCTTAATTAGCATGTGCAACATCTTAACATTTGAAAAGCCTATGCCAAAGAAACACTATTTTGGAAGGGGTGGAGGCGGTGAGGGCGGGGTGGGCAATGACAGTTTGCCCGCGTGGGCGAAAGAGACCATTAAGTACCTTGCAACTGAAACATAACTTACATTTGCTTCCTGTAATTTTCAGACATTTTCTGTGCTCACAGTTTCTCTGCTCTTAGAATTGTGTCACGGTAGGAATGGTGACAAGAGAATCAATCATTACCATGAAAGTGAAGCCAATTTCAGATTTTTTGAGAGAGCTATATGTAGTAACCATATTTAGAAAACATAAGAAAAATATGTGAGTTCGTAGGCACATACAGGTTTTGAGTCACACAGTACAATAAACATACTGGAAGCTATAGGAATGACTTCAAAATTCTGGGCTATTTTGAAGTGTCTTTTAATTCTAAACGCTTATTTTAGTAATCTGGTGTAGCTCTATGTATTTATTTTTCAGAGTTTTCTTTGTTGTTCCAGGTTGGCTTTGAATGTTATTTTCAGGGGTCCTGAAGTCTCTTTGATCCAAGACATTTTACAAGTGGCCTGTCAAGGGCCCTGAAACCAGTCATTTACTTTTAATTAAAAAGTCACGTTCTACTGAAAATCTAGTTCAATACAATTTGCTATGTTTGGATTGGGATAGAGATGGGCAAGTGACCTGTTATTTCAACACTAAGTCTTCAATTGTTAGATGGACGATCTCTTATTTCACAGCTGTTTGCAGATAGAAGGCCCCTAGTGCTTCTAATAGCTACCTGTTTGATATTATACAAATCACTTAAATTCTCTGGCTTTTATTCTTTCCATGAGTAAAATACATGGATTGGATTTCAGGTTCTCTAGGATCTTTCAACTCAAACAATTATTGGTCTTGAAGTTTAAAAATTTTTATTTAATGTGTCTTGTTGAATTTTCTATTTTTTTCCTTACCTTGATCTTGGATGCAATTATTTGATAGTTGCAATTTAACAAATTTAAAGTAGGAGAATTTAATGATGAATCTATAATGTACAAGGAACAATAAATCTCCCTACAGATCAGCTCAATAGTCTATAAAATTTTTATATCAATTATTTTCAGAGACAGTCCCGATTTCTAATATATTACTTCATTGCTCATATAAACTGAGGGTCAAAACCTAAGAGATTGCTGGCCTTATGCAGCTACTTTACATGCTTTGTTTCTCCCATAAGGTTTTTAAAATTATAGTCATAAGATACGTAGTATGATCTTCAGTTTACCATGATACTGGCTGTCTCTATTGTTTATACCAAGTCTATTTCATTCATTTATATTATTTGCCTGTAGCATCATGAAAACATTTGCATTTGCAACCCCTAATGAATCTCAGGAAAACTTGTCTTCTAGACTAGTACTCTCCAGTAGAACTTTCTGTGTTTAAGATGCTCTGTATCTTTGCTGTTTAATATAGCACTAGCCATATGCAGCTTTTGAGTGCTTTAGATGTGGCTGGTGTAACTGAAGAATAACATTTTAATTTATTTAAATAAAATGTTATTTAATTTACTTTAAATAGCCACATGTGGAAAAAGAAAAAAAAACAGAGAAAGAAATAACCACATGTGACTAGTGGCCAACATACTGGACAATACAGTATCTAGACTGTCTGTTCAGGTTATCTATTTCTGTGCTACGAAGCCTCAAACTTATTTTGCTCATGGATTACGTAGGTCAAGAATTCAGACAGGGCAGCATAGATGGCTCTTTGGAGACTCAGCTAGGAAGTTTCAAATGAGAGAGTGACTCAGACAGTTTGGGCTGGAATCATTTGGATATTGCTTCCCTTATGTCTAATGGCTTTGCTAGGATGACTCGCTGGCTGGGTTCAGCTGAGACTGTCAACCACAGCACTTATCCATGGCTTTTCTTTGTGACTTGAGCTTGCCACATCGTGGTGCCTGGATTTTTTACAGACAGCAAGTGTTCTATGCTGTATGGCCTTTTCTGATCTTGATTCAGGAGTTATGCAATGTTACTTCTGTCTGCCTCACTTGATCAGTTACAAATAAACTGCCAAGGCCAAGCAGGATTTAATGAGAGAGAGATTACATTCCACTTCTTGATGCAAGAGTGACAAGATCACAATATATAAGAGCATGTGGGATGGCAGATATCGTAGTGACCATCTCTGAATATGCAATCTGCCACCGTCTGTCCTGTGATCACAACAATGCACATCTTGCTCACATGCAAAACACACTCACCCTTCCCCAAACCCCAGTGTTCTTCCCATTATGGTGTTAGCTCAAAGTCCAAGATCTTATTATATAAACCAGTTCAGGTACAGCTCTGTCTCCTTGGCTATTGTTCTTCTTTAAATGCAGTACTTCCCCTTCTGAAGAAGTGTGACATAAAGAGACAAGTTATCTGGCCTTCTTTCCCTCCCTGGCACCCAGGATATATGGCAGCCACAATGATAGGCTAACTGCACTAGACATCCCTATTCAAAGAGGTGGAGGGTGGGAAAAAGTGATGGGAAATGCTTAGCACTCACTGGTCTATAGCAATTCTGAAATCTAGCCTGTCACATGTCCCCAGTTACTTGATTTGGGCTTCCTCCTGCTTCAATGGCTCTTGGCTCCACCCTAGTGTCTTAATTTTGCCTTTTGAATTATCTTTTATTTTTTTCTATAAAAATTAGGCTATGTTTGTAGCTGGGTAGTTTTATAAGCCTGATTCACAGAAGTATGAGGGTTCAAAAATCTCCCTTCATTTTGTACTGTCCCTGTATCTTTCATTTTGAACTGATGGTGCTTATACTGATACATGCCTCTTAAAAATGTTGTGGATTCTATGACTTTATGGGAGTTCTCTCCATTAGACAAAACCTGCAACCATAAATCTCTTTAAGTCAGGCCCTTTTCTATATTGAAAACTATTGTTTAACAAAAGAGTTTTCCATGCATATCCTTAAGCTCCTTAGAAGGTCTTAATCTTGCTCAATCATTCCCTGAGACACCACCTTCTGAGGCTTAACAAAAATCTTACAGTCCAATTTGGCTTTGATCTGACACTGAAGCCTAATTTGAGAATCTTTGCTTTCTAGAGAGACTGGGATTGAGAATCAGTTTTATTGTTCATCTAGCAAATCCTGCCACCTTTATAGTACTTCTGAATCCTTGAAGATGGAATAATTCCCTTTTTAGCATCTATTTGTGTCTTATTATATACATGAAGAGAGACCAGTTGACATTTTTGATGTTTTGCCAGGAAGTCTTAGATCCATCAATTCATTAGGTAATTTCCATGTTACTATAGTTGATAGTTTTGTAAAACTTTCTATCTCTACATAACAAGGGTCCTTTTTTCTCCAGCTTCTAAAACATTTTCCTCCCTTTCCTCTAACCTTTTATGGATAATCTCCTTGAGGTCTATCAGACTCCTATCCCCTGCCCAAGCCCCAAATCAGTAAATGAGAGATACATATTTTAGCATCATAAGACAATTATTATTATTATTCCCATAGATTCTATCTGTCAAGAATCTGTATAGGGTACAATGGGTATGGTTTTTCTCTGCTCCATGATGTCTGGGGTCTCATCTCAGTCAGGCAGACTCAAATGGCTGAGGGCTAGAATCATTTCAGAGGCTTCTGTGTTCAGAGGCTTCATGTTTTGGCAGCTTGCTGAGAGGACTTAAAGGCTGGTCTCAGCTAAGTCTTTTAACTGGAGTACCGAATGCTGGCTCTCTATGTGGCTTGGGCTTTTTGCAGCATGGTGACTGGATTCTAAGAAGACATATTTAGAGAGGGGTCACACATTCAGAGAGCTAATGCTACAGGAGAACTGGGTGGAAGGTGCATGAACTTTTTTAATGTAGACTCCAAAGTCATACAGCATTACTTTCACTGCATTTTATTGATTTACCAGAGTCAGTAAAACCAGTCCAGGGCTCAAGGAGAGGGAGATTTACTTCATGTCAGGGGAATGGCAAGGTAACATTGAAGAAGACCATATAAAATAGAAGATATTGTTGAGCCATCTTTGGAAAATACAGTATGGAATGGGGAATTTTCTGAAGACTCTAGTCAAAATAATTTCAGGTTAGGATCATAAATGTTTCAGAGGTAGGACTTTTGAGTTATTATTGTTCAGATAGTTAGCTGTATGAAGAAGCCCATCAGCCAAAGCTTACCAGGGACTCATCTGTGGTCAAACAAAATGAGGTTTATTTAACACTAGAACCAGGAAGAAGCATCTAGAGGAACCATTAGGAATTTTGGTAAGAAAGAGTTGGAGGGAAGTTGTGGAATTTGTGTTGTGCTGGGTAATTTTAAGTAGCATTTAAGGGAGTATAGTTCTGGACTGGCTGCTGTCAAAAAGTGAGAAAGTGGTTTTATAATTTTTATCTGGAAGTAAAGGGATTAAAGTGGCGTCACTGTTCATTGGTCAGGCAGAAGTAGCCATCCATGTGAACCAGCACAAAGAGAGATCCAGATAGTTGTGTGGCTGCAGGGCACCCTTATTTCTGTCTGGTTTCAGGCACAACCAAAGAGTTGTCTTATCTCTGTCTTGTTGCACTGTCTCATAGTGCAGCTTTGTCCAATTCTTGTTTATATTCTGCAAAAGTTCTTTATGTTTTCTTGGTAACATTAAAGCCTAACTATCATGTGCTGGGGCTATTTTTCACTTTCTCAGAAATAAAAGTAATCTTTAGCATTTAATGACTAGCCTTAGGTATAAATAAACCAATTAGAAATTAGTCTCCAGTTGTAATTAATCCACCTTGATGAAGATGGACCAAGAAGCAGTGGGATCACTTCCCATGATTATCCATCGCATAACCAATCAATCAAATTGCTTTCCATTTTCTGAGCCTGGGTGTCAAGTGCTTATTTTTCTTTTGGTTTCTTGCATTCAGTTAGGGAGGGAAAACAAATGAACTTTCTACTGCTAAAAGAGTGAAATCTTTTTGGAAAGTTGAAAGTTGGTAGAGAATTTCAGGATATGGCAAGATGCTGCAAAGAGTCCAAAGCTGTGCCATCTTTTCGATCCTTTAGAAACTGAAGGATGGTAGAAGAATTCTGGAGCTCCACCATGACCACATCGGACTTACTGGACGGGGACTAAATTCTAGAAAGTATGACATATAGACAACCTCCCTGGGTGTCCTTGTTCGCCCTCTCAGGAGGTGGCCTGTATAACTAACGCTTTCACTCTTTTCATCCTTTCATATATGTGGTTGGAACATTTCAGTTACTACTTGAGTACTAGGATCCCATCTGAAAAAATTATGTATCCATTAAAAATAATAGTGATATATCAGTCATCAAAGCAATGCTTGTTCATCACACTTCCGAGCCTATTATCAGACACTGCTTTGAATATGGAGTTGGTTTGGTTTTGAATAAGGTCAGAATGATTTAGCAGTCCTTGACCTGGGTGAATCTTTTAAATATGAAATTCGTAAGAACCTAAGGGCAAAGGATGTGCTAACACTAGCCCACTTCCTTGAGGGAATATTAGTTGCTGCTCTAATCTTGCCTGAAAACAAAACTCCTGCCTGGTGCCTCCCTAGTTCTCATTTCTTGGTGCAAGGCTGGCCTTGTATGGATGGAAAAAGCAATGATGAGGAAATAAATCACTGCTTCCCTTTTCCTTTCATCACTCACAGATTCCCCACTCCTACCAACTTTCTTAGAACATCTTTCACTTATTTCCCTGTTCTTTCTTCAGGACCAAGCCGGCTGCTTATTTCAGGTTCCTCTGCTCTAACTACAGGTTTAAGAAGACCAGGATACCTGGAGTCATATGGTAAGATGCTGCAGGAAAATTTTTTTCCATATTTTTTTGTACAATTGTACAGTAATCAGAACATTGGATGCTTATTGGGGAAAAAGTATTGGGAAAAACAGAATATGAGAAGGGAAGGCAGAAACACTGATGAGAGGCACCAAATTGCACTAAAGGAGAAGAGAGATCCTGAGTGAAACCAAGGATCTTTATGACTTTTATTAAATTTACTTTTAACTCTTAGCTCTAGAAATTATATCCCTCTCTCTCTTTCTATGTCCTTCACAGACCTAGTCTTTCTCCTGGGTAATCAGCAACTCCTGTGGAAGCAGAAGACGGCAGCCCAGATCCAACTAATGGTCACACAGTCAGGATCTCTGGCAGACTAAAGGTAACATCTTGACCTAAGTTATGTTTCAGCTCCTGAGCCCTGTGGTGGAATGACCCCCTGTTTACTTTCCCATGAGACTAAACAAAGAACTCTGGAAAAAGCCCCAGAGCTGCCCTCAAGCTCTGAAGAAATGACTCATTACCTTTACCTCACCTCTGACCAATCAATCAGCTCCCAGCACAACCCTGAACCCCTAACCCACGATTTCTTATAATTTTGCCCCATATAATCTGTAACCTACATGCCATCGGGGAACCAGGTCTTAAGCACACTAGCTCACCTGTGTCTCCATGCTAGGTGCCATTTCCTTAAATAAACCTCTACTTTCTTTATTATAAACTCCTGTCCTTGTCTTCTTTGGCTTTGATGCGTGCTAGGAAAACGAACCCCTTGAGGTCAGTAACATGAAGTATACAGGAAAATGCAAAGGTGATGATGGGAAGTTGGGATGAGACCCAACAGCTGCCGCTGCTCACTGCCCGCTCCCTCGATCGCTTCTTTCACTCTCAGGCACAACCCGTCCGCTAGTCTCAGAGAGTCCTGTTTCTAGACCATGGGGATGGCTTGGAGACTGGGAAATACCATGGTGGGGTGGGGTGTTGACTTTGTTAGAGTCAGTATCTCTGGTAAGGAATCTGAAGGCTTATTCTGGTAAAAGTCTTGTGGCCAGATTCTATAGAGGAGGATCTTGCTGCCAAGAAGTTTAGCTTTAGAAAATTAACAGACAGTCCTATGGTAGGTAGAATTCTAAAAATGCCTGCTCTCTGTTCCTCCCCTTCCCCAAAAATTCCTGTCCCCTGGCTCGTCAATCAAGCACTAATCTAGGTGCTGCCGTGAAGAGATTTTACGGATATAATTATAGTCCCCAATTTTTTGAGTCAAAGTAGGGAGGCTGCTCAAGTGGGCCTGTTCTAATCACACAGGTCCTTTAAAAGAAGAGGAAGAGAGATTCCAAGTCCAAGAAAGGTTTAACTTGCTGATGCCGACAGAATATGGAAGAGGCCACATGAGAAGGAGTGTGGGCAGCCTCTGGAAGTTGATAGTGGCTCCCACTGACTTTCAGTAAGGCAATGAGGACCTCAGTCTTACAGCTGCAAGGAACTGAATTCTACCAACAACCTGAATGAGCTTGGAAGCTGATTCTTCTCGAGTCTCCAGGAAGGAATGCAGACGTGCGGACACCTTGGCTTTGGCTTTGTGAGAACCCGAGCAGGGAATCCAGCTGTATGGTGTTGGTCTTCTGATCACAGAATTGTGAGCTAATTTTGTGGCTTAAAGCTCTCGCGTTTGTAGTAATTTTCCACATAGGAATAGAAAACCCATATAAGACATAATATTTACAGTGAGTTTCCTACAGTGCTCCAGGAGATTGCAAAAAGGCAGAATTGAGGAAAACATACTTTCCTTTAAAGGTGGGTGTTGTCCTTTTTATCAAAGGTCTAAGGTCACTATTTAACACAAATGAAGTGTTTCCAATGCAAAAAACAAGTGGAGAAAACCCCATTTTTCTATAAAATAGGTTGAATTACATGTTGATGCTGCTTTATCCTGTTATTAGGGCAACATGGATATTGAAACTGTTCTTCAAGCAGACTATCTTTCATTCATACACAGAAATTATAGTAGGATGAAAGAGTTAGGAGCAGACATGAACTAGGATACCATCTCATAGAGGTGTTATAAGAATTAGATGACATAGTAAGTTCTAAATAAACGTTAATTGTCCTCATCATCTTGGGTCTCTATGGCCAGAAGAAATGCAAAAGTTTTAAGAAAATTACTGACTAAATATCAGAAGAGACTTCTTTCCTTCATGTCAGGTTCTAAATTAAATATTAGTTCTTTCTGCAAATTATCACTCTAAGGGGGCTATCAGTCAAAAAGGTTTTCAATAATTAATTAGTAATTACATATAAAGTAAACTGCTTTAACAGTTCTCTAATCATGAGATTTCATTCTTTGAGGTCTTTCAAAAGGGAAAACATGTCCATCCTTTCTTCCTTTACCCCTAGTCTTAGGTTTGCTTTCACAACCTAGTCACTGCTTCCCTGCAGTCAGGATGACCCGACTCCCTGTTTTTTACTCAAGATGACCAACATACAGTTACTCTCCATCTCTCCTTTAAAGCACTGAGAGACAGTCTTTCTTGCTTAATAGAATGTTGCAAAGCAGCAAAAATGCAAACAAATTTCTCACGATACAGTGCAAGTTATAAAGATTTTGAAGAACTTATTATTTCATTCTCTTCTTTTTAACTTTCATGTATCATCTCTTAAGAAAAGACCAGCCTAAGCCCCATGGTACCCTGTACTCTTGGTGATAGTTTATCAAGCACATTTAATTTCCAGATGAAAGAAGGATCATCAGATTGAAAATGGCAGGTCTCTGTTTGCTAAGACAGGACTGCTCAAGATTTTCTGGGGTACCAAGGAAAGTCAACTCAAAGTAGATTAACTTTGAAATTGTTTTCCAAGAAATTGTTCAAATTCCCCTAGTTACCAGTTTGCTTTTACAGTTGAAAGTTTCTCTTATAATACCCAGTGGACATTGTTCGTTACTTTCCCTGTCCCACGTACATTCAAACTAGACATTAACTAGGTAGAGCAGTTAGCCATCTGTACTTCTATAGTACTCACTATATATACAACACTATGATAGGTATTTTTGAGTTAACAAAGGAAGATAAAGATGAGGCCACTGACGTCAATCAGATAGACTGCCAACAATATTTATCAGGCAACTTTTCTGTGGCTGGTGGACAAGGTAGAAGTTGTTTTTATCACAGAGCTTACAGTTTAGTAGTAGTAAGATAGATAGTAAATGATATACAGTGTGAGGAATATTGTGAAGAAGGTGTCTGAGAAACCTTAAATATCTCAAATTCTGCTAAAAAAGCAAGATCAATTAAAGCAGAGATTATTCCTAACTCAGAAGCTGATTTTTGCTAGTAGATATGAGCTATCGAATCTATGTTGTTTGCCCACACAGGATTTTAAATTTGATTTAGTTGTTAATAACTTTTTAAAATACAAAACGTATGTAATATTCCAGATCTCTAGTTCTTCTTGAAAAAATGAAATTTCTGTCAATATTGGGACTGCTTTCCTACTGTTTTCCTAGTGGTAGAGCCATATCGTGTCCTAGAGATGTTTCGTGTGCTCTCCATTGTGCGATAGGCCCTGCCAATCCCTACTGTAGCTCTAATGCGGAAGCTAAAGGTCATTCACCATTTATCATTTCACACCTGGGTGGTACCTTTTACTCATTTACACAAGTGAATTTTCCACATAGGAAAATTTATTTGGTTTACTCAACACTGACTACCACAAGAAATCGTTATAGTGTGTAAAATTTATAGTGCATACTCAATGACCTTTAATAGAACAGAAAAGTCTGGGAATCAGAGCAAACTAAGTAGTTGGTGAAAAAGAGTTATATTTTTGGATGATTTCACAGAAGAAGTGGCGATGTTTACTAGCATTTCAGATGAGATTTGTAATTGGTTTCTTAAGATGAAAGGATAAACTATTCTTTATGAAAGGATTGTTTGTTCAAAGCTTTAGGGTTGCCAGTTGAATACAAGTCACATTTCTTGTTAACCAGAAGCTAACCAGAGAAGAGTTTTCAAGACACCTATGTCCAGTGATTGCCTCCCGAGATGTTTTCCTTTCTTGAGATTTTGATTCATACAGTCTGAAATAGGGGAACCAAAAAAGTGTTTGGCAAAAGTACTCTGGGTGATACTGATGTGTACCCTCTCCTTGGACTTCTTTGAAAGCTACTAAGCTAGAGCATACTAGAAGATCAAGGTAAATGGAAGGGAAGTTTAGGACTTTAAAATCCATGGCTTAGAGTTTATGTCTGATTTGAAAAAAAAAACAACAAAACAACAACACCTTAGAAACAACAACAACCACAGTTACTGTGTGCAGGCATTATTCTAAATACTTTTAATATAAGAAACTGATTTCGTTTTCATGACAACCCAAAAGCAGGTATCATCCCCAGAGAGGCTGAGTAAATTGCTAAAGTCAGACCACTGAGGCAGGATTCAACCCAGGCAGTCTGGCTCCTGAGCCCTTCTAAACCACTAGGCTATTCTTAGTACAAGAGTGAGCTATAAAGTGATCTGAGGAGAAAGGCCATGTATGAAGATGGGAGAGATATCTCTGTCTGTATAAATTGGCTTGCGCTGAGGAAGATTGAGGAGGCAGGAAGATTTAATGTGGTTCTTTGGGTTAATATTTGCATTCTTGCCATCTGAAATTTCATCATAGCCTTATGATGCTCTGGCAATGATCTATGCCACAGCTACTGTTTAATAAAAAAAATGAGCATGGTTTTTAGGTATACTTCCTGTGCTCATCTATAACATGGATGGCTATTAATTACTATTAATTGTCCTTATAATGAATCGTCTTAAGAAAATAAGACCATCAGTCATTTCAGATTTTAACTGCTTATTCTAAACCCACGTTAAAAAGACTATTGACTTGAAGGAAATATTCTTCCATGGCCTCATCTTTCAACTACTGTTCAGTATTCTTAGAAACGCATGCCACTCACAATTTCTTACTTTATTCAGTAAGAATAGACTTGGCTGAGGGCACCATTTCTGCCTTCAGATTCTTCTCTCTGGCATAGTTATAGGTGACCCTTGAATCAAGACTAGCCCCTAGTTTCTCCCTTAGCAAGCTCCACTGAAACAGCTGCTT
The DNA here is from genome assembly GCF_902729225.1 of Pteropus medius. Taxonomy (NCBI): domain Eukaryota; kingdom Metazoa; phylum Chordata; class Mammalia; order Chiroptera; family Pteropodidae; genus Pteropus; species Pteropus medius. The sequence goes on along the minus strand of NW_024344378.1, from coordinate 35,236,052 downwards.
GCCTGCTGAGTTTCAGGAACTACCTTACTCTTTATTGTTCCTGGTGCCTCAAGCTATTAATCATCAAATAAATAAATAAATGTCCATTTCATTAGAGACAACAGTTCTATAACAGCAATATTCTTGTTTCAGAGTAGTAAATACAATGTATTTGGGAATATTTGTGTGAAGAAGGTTCAAGCCAAATTGATCACAGGTTTTGAAATGAATATCGAGGAAATTTACTCTTGCCATAGAGGAAGGGACAGGGATAACTTTTTACATAAAGATAGATATCATTCTTTTCATAAGGAAGGCATTGGGGACTGTTCTGCACAAAAGGATCTCAGTTCAAAGAGCCAGGCAATAACACCAGATGGGAATACTCTCATCTCTGATTTCCTGTTTCAACTCTTTAAAATGATAGTGATCGAGCCTGCTTCTGCAGAGTTAGACTAAACGATCTACGTATGAAGGCAGCAAAATTAATGCAAGTAATTCCCAGCCACTTATCCTTTCACCTGCCCTTTGCCTGCTTCCTGAAATGAAAATGAAGCAAATCAGCAGACCATAATTTTGAGCACTGTTCTCATTTCTCTACTCAATGTGACTTTGCATTACAAGAAATATGAATAAATTAATAATGTGAACAAAACTATAAGAGAAAACAATTTTTTCATATTTATTGAAGTATAATTGAAAAAATTGTAATATATTTAAAATATACATGATTTGACATACATATGTGTACGTTTGCGTGTATATATACACACATATGCACGCATTGTGAAAGGATTTCCACCATTGGATTAATTAATACATCTGTCGCCTCACATATTTATCTTTTTTGCTGGGAAGAACACAATTTCTACTCTTTTAGCAACTTTCAATTATGCAATATAGTGTGATCAACTATAGTCACCATGTTATACATTAGATTCATCTTATAGCTGAAAGTTTGTACCCTTTACCAGCCTCTCCCTGCCCCACGCCCCCTCCAATCCCCTGACAACCATCGTTCTACTGTTTCTGTAAGCTTGTCCATTTTTGAAAAGATTCTATATATAAGTGATATTATGTGGTATGTCTTTAAGAGAACAATTTTTAAAAAAATTTATTTATCCATCCAGTATTTACAGAACATCTCTATTTGCCAGGTGTTGTGCTAACACAGATAATGTTATCACAGTTTGGAAGGAAGGATCTACTTCAAGAATTTTTTTTAAATTCTTTGCATTCATATTGAAGGGCCATCTCTTGGATTTAGCAGTCAAACAAATCAACTTTGGAATTCTAGACCTGAAATTTATCTTCTATGACCTTAGGCAAGTCACTTAACTGTTAAGCCTCTGTAAAACATGGAACCCAAGATATGGAGTTGTTATAAAGTTTGAGTGAAATGACACAGGTAAAGTGCTTAGTTCTATGTCTAATCTTTAGTAAGAACTCGATAAATGATTGTTATTATTTAATACATAATTATGATAATATATAATATATAATATAATTATAGTTCTATTATTTGTTAACACCATGCCTACGACGGCTTCTCTGAATAGGTAAAGCAAAAGTGCATGGCAAATTCCACTAGTTAATGAGAATTAACAGAGAGTATGGCATCTAAATTAATAAAAAGACTGATTTATGTTTTTTTTTTAAAAAAGGTATATAGATTTGTAACTTTAAAATTCACATTTAGCTAGAAATATGCTAACAAAATGTTTTTGTTTTAAGAATAGATAACGATAATTAGAATTAGTATGTCAAAGCTGATGAAATGGTATTCTTTCCACTTACTGGGACCCATGTAGAGTATAGGAACTAGTCTATAAACAATAGATAAAACTACCATTCTGATCCACAGAAGCAAGTCTCCAACCAGGAACCTGTGTAGAACAATAGTGAAAGAAGTGAACCACAGGAAATCAAAGCCCCATCTGTGGCAGCAAGTTGAATCTTAGTTAAAAATATCCACATGGTACTGAAATCTCCAAACTAAGAAAACTAAAACTGTTTCTCACCCGTGAAACACCTGGGGCCCTGACAGGTAAAGATGTAATTTAGCTGTGTGATAACACTTCCTCGACCCATGGTAGTTGGGAAAACAGAGAGCCCGAGGGGCAACAGGGAAGTGAGTGCAGTGGAAGGAACACGCAGCCCTGCTCTCAGAAAGCTTGGAGTTTACCTGTGAGGAACTTCCCTGTGTATATTTATTCCACAGGCTATTCCTTCCTTTGTCTACTACCCAAGTTTCTCATCATTCAAGACTCAAATCTTATCTTCTCTACCAAGCCTTTCCTTGCTTGATTATGTCATCCTCTCTTTTCTCTGAGTTTACATAATGCCTAGAACACACCTCTGTTGAAGTCGTATCGCACTTACGAAATTTTTTAAGAGCCCATTTCTCCCATTAGAGATTAGCTCTTTTAGGGAAAAAAAAAATCTATGTTTTCTTCCGTATTTTCCTCTAGTCCCTAGCAGAGTTCCTGACATATAGTATTTGCTTAGGAAATGCTAAATAAATTAGTAAGACAATATGTTCTCTTAGATAGGTAAATGCTCACTTTTAATCTTGCTGATATTATTTAGTTATTTTTTTCATAAATAATACAAAAGTAAATGTTGCCCAGGCTTTTATAAATTATAAGTTCTGATTTTGTGATAAAATAGATATTGTAAAAGAAGGTATAAGGAGAAACAGTAGTAACAAAATGTGTACATCATATGTCACAATTATGTGCCAAATATATACAAAAATGTAAGTCATATCAGTGCAAATAAATGTGTTTAAGCGGAATTATCTGTTCAACATTTTAGGTTTTATAATCTAAGAATTAGATTTTGCTTTGTTCTGTGTTAATCTTGTTCATACATTTATATTTATATTTATAACATAAATATTTACTTTCTTAAATTTTTCCTCGAAGATCTAGCATAAAAATATATCACTTTAAACAAAACGTTTGTACATTATTGAATTTAAATTGGTACATATTGCAGAGCTACCTATTAATGTCATGATAATATTCATCTTTCTTGATGCCATATAAATTTATTTCTATAATTCAATGTAAAATTTATTAGTTTTTTGATGCTAACACATTTTGTGATAAGGATCTTTGTATAAATGCTTCCCTATTTATCAGCATCAGCAATTATTATTCTCCAAATGTGTAGAAGACTCAAAGCTTTAGAAAATGGGAAAATCAAATATACATCATCTACTATGTCAAAGCAGAGGATCCTAGATATTTATGGGAATTCAATATTGTGCAAAGAAGAGTTAGTATAGCAGTATCCTTTGAAAGGCCGGCTTATCCTTCGAAAGGTTGACCCTTGGCTGGTATCTGCGAACTTGTATTTTGAGAGGGGGTTTCCATCAACCTAAGCAATAAGAATGGCTCACTGTGATTAAATTGTGCAGACAATAAGGTTTATGATGAACACTGGTCTTCCTCTGGGAACCTGGCATTTTTGTATGTGCTACGTGGTAGGTGCCTATAATATCAGCCTCTGGTTTAAACTTTGGACACTGAGGCTGTAATGAGCTTCCCTGGCAGACAACATTTCGCAAATTTTGTTCCAAATATTTGCCAGGGAGTTAAGCATGTCCTGTGTGACTCCACTGAAAAAAGACCCTTAGCAGCTTGTGCCTGGTTTCTTCTGGACTTTGCCCCATGCACCTTTTCCTTTTGCTGATTTTGCTTCATATCCTCTCACTGAAATAAATCATAGCCATGAGTATTACTCTATGCTGCGTCCTGTGAGTCTTCCTAGTGAATCATAGAATCTGGGAGTGGTCTTAGGGGACCTCTGACATAATATATACATTTTTTAGTGGAATAGAATCTGGTCCTTCAATATTATGTCTTTATTATGAAACGAAAGTGCAATATTTGCTTACTATTCAGTTAAGTATATTTTTAAATTAGTAAAACCTGAACATTTAGGCTTAAGTTGGGCTCTGACCTATATTCAATTATTGTGAAATAGATGTGACCTCAGAGTTGGTTTAGCTACTTCTTGATGTGTGTTAAGATAGAAATGAAAGTTTAAAACTTCTGCAATGCAAGTTTCATACAAACTAACTCTTATTTTTAAGCAAGTTGTACATGTGATTGAAGACTTTCAGTACTCTTTTGGTATATTAAGTGATCAAACAACTAGTGAAAATTTATTTGCGGTTTACTTTTGGTGACTTTAAGTTTTTCCTCAAACTTTTTTTCCCTCTTACTTTTTATAATTTCATAATTAATGCATTATCTTCCTCAACAAAAATTCACTGGACACCTATTTGGACCAGGTACTGTACTTGGCACCGATGATTCACATTTAATAGTATAGACACAAAACTTGCCATCATGGACCTTCCTTCGAATAGTGAAGAAAGATGAGTGATGATTATGTGAATGTTATAGTATTTGAAAACTAGTCTCTTCTGGTAGAGTTTAGCCACAAGGAATTGGAGGATTCCCAGAGAAGTTGGTCAGGACAGAAATAGTGATTATCCACCATCTGTAGTGGACTAAATGCTGGCCCCTTAAAAGATATATTCACTAAAATTGCTAAAGGAAACCACCCTGAAGCTGCTTTTTTGGGATATTGATTTAAAGCTGTTTAACAAGAAACAAGACTTAGAAAGAACTGTTGACCCTTCCCCGTTTCCTGCCCAAGAAATTCAGATAGAAAAAAATGCTTTAGCAAGGGAGGCTTGGTTTAATCACCCTAAGAATCTCCACCCTAGCATTAGTCAGGAAGACTCCAAGCCTGTTAACTTAGATGCTCACTGTGTCCCATTGTTTGAGTTGCCCAGCAAGAATTTTCCTGCCGTGTATGTTCCTCTTCCTTGATTACCTGTAAATCATCCATTCTTACTTTTGAGAATCTAATACCCTGTCCCCCTTTTCTCCTTTGTCCAAAATGTCTTATACATCCAATGTTGCTTCACTGTCTTTGGAATTTTCATGCCAATAAATTCCCCATGTGCATATATTAAGCATTTGATTTTCTCTTGCTAATCTGTCTCTGTTAATTTGATTATTAGTATAGCTAGAAGAACTTAGAAAGTGGGAGAAAAAGTATTAATATTTTTTTTAGCCTCGACATTGCCATCTGTAGAGGCAGCCTAGATGATTAGAAAACTGTTAATTAAGAGAGGTCAACTCTTAAAGCATGGTCTTTTTCATTGATACTAAATCTAAGTAGATGAAGGTATGTGATCTCTAAATCAGCAAAATTATATGCTTTCTTTCTAGGGTAAAAAAAGTGTGTGTGTGTGTGTGTGTGTGTGTGTGTGCGCGCGTGCGCGCACGCGCATGTGTATTTTCCTCTTGAAGTGCAAAACAGTTTGCTTTTAAGATTGACACAAGTTGTTCCTGCCTCCTCAAAATGTCCACATCCTAATCACAGGAGCCTGTGAATGTTATTTTACATGGCCAAAGGGAATTTACAGGTATAATGAAGGTTACAGATGCTAAAATAGGGAGATTATCCTGGATTATCTGTCTGGGTCCAATCTAATCACACAAGTCCTTAAAATCAGGAAACTCTCTGGTTGAAGTGAGAGAGATGTAATGGTAGGGGAAACCAGAGATTTCAAACGTGAGAAGGATTTAATGCTCTGTTGTTGGTTTTGAGATGTAGGGGGCCACTTGTAAAGACTGGGGAGAGGGCAGCCCCTTGCTGACAGCCAGCAAGGAATTGGGGTCCTGAGTCTTACAACTAAAAGAGACTCAATTCAGCCAACAGCCTGAATAACCTTAAAAGTGAATTCTGCCCCGGAATTCCAGTAAGACATGCTGACACCTTGATTTTAGTTGAGAGAGAGGCTTGTTGGACTTCTAAGTTACAGAATTTTGAGATAATAAGTGAGTATGATTTTAAGCTATCGAGCTTTTGGTTATTTGTCACAGCAACAATAGAAGAGTAATATATTAGACCAACCTTTAAAAAATTTATTTCATTTCATTAAATTCTTTTTCAAGTTGGTTTAATTTATTATTATTATTATTTTTTCAGTCCTTTATTTTAAACCAAACAACCAACAACATGAAGTCTAGCACATTTTTACTTTTGAAGGATATTGACAGGACAGTTGTTAAGCATATAGTTTCTGGTTTCATTTGTAATACTTAATATTCCTTGTATGTTCACTTACTATTAAAAAATCTAAGTAAAGATAAATTTGTCAGGATTGATTTTTATCATTTGGATAAATTTAAATTCTTTATTCAACTTATACTTCATGTGTTTTCTGATACAGAGAAATTTAATTTTCCCAATTACCTTTTCTGAATTACAGAGATGTTCGAAAATGCCAAGTATCTAGGCATCCCATGTCAGTGAGCAGTGGAGGCCTCTTGGGTACCATGGTGAGCTCAGTCACACAGGAAGCACTAGGACCAGCCTGGTGGCTCCTTTGAGGGGCCTCTGAGATACTCTCTTTGTTAAAGGTAAAGCTTGCTTATTCTTTGTGAAACAATACTGCAAGAGCAGGAGAGGGGCACGATTCTAGGTCCTGCACAATTTCATGCAGTTGTCATTAATATTATGGAAGTAAATGTTGAGTTTCATGCTGCCTTGGATTCAAAATTAGAAAAATTAATATATAATTTCTATATTACCCTTGGAGAATAGAAATCTGTGCCTTAATTAACAGCAAAAGCATGACAAGGAAAAGAATTGTCCTCCTCTTCTTGAAATCTTCCAGCAAGTGTTATTTACTATTAAAAAAAATTGCACAGAACTGATTATCTTTTGGAATAACAAGAACGTGAAAGATAAGAACTCCAGTGATGTTTTGTTTTTCTTCTACTTAAGCACAGAAGGAGATGACTGTAATGGTCGAACATTGCCTGTGGACAGGGTATGTTAAGTGTTTCTGGTGAAATTTAGTAGAGGAGAGGCAGGAGATTTTCTTTGGGCTGCCACTTGAGGGAAAACTTGAAGTTAAAAACAAATTACAGGACGGATTATCTTACTGATAATGAGCATGGTGGTCTCTTTGTTCCCCACTCCTATTCATTTTCTATTTGAGAATTCCAGTGTTAAGTAAAAGTAGAAGAGTGACCAAAGGCAAGATGTATTAAGTGAAAAAAATTAATGAGAGAAATCTGAATGAAGCAAAGTTAAATAGGCTTATTTGCTGCAAGATTTCCTCAGAGTCTATAGTTGCCAATAATAACAATAAACACACATTGAGCACTTACTACGTGCTGGGTATCGTTCTAAGTGTTTTGCATGTATTTAACTAGTTTAACCCTTATACCACTGTGCAGTAGGTACTATTATTATCACACCATTTTGCACATGGGGAAACTGAAGCCAGAGAAAGTAAGTCACTTGCCCAATGTTATCCAGCTTATGAGTTTGAGGGCAAGATCAATAGGTAGTATTTCTCAAACTTATTTGACTGTAACCTTCCTCTATCCTTTTTTGCCTATAGTGTCCCATGGGATTAATGTTCCATGGGACATAATATTGGAAACGCTGGGTAGAAAGACCAAAATGAAGGAGAGTCAAGCAGGGCACTAAAGAATGGTTTGTACTTTTTTTCCCCTCCCCGCCCCACCTCTTTCTTTTATATTTCATCATAGGATAATGGCATCCCAGTAACTCCAAAAACAGGGTAAGCCATTCCCATCTCAGGGATCCAATATATTATGTTTATGGCTAGAATTCAGCATTTTAAAATCTGTGATCTTTCCTCCCAGATAATTTTTTTGCCACATTGGTAAGTAAATTGGGTGTGTGGGAGTGCTATTTTAAATAAACAGAATACATTCCAGCATATACCACACAAACGACAACCCTTAACTTTAGACCATTTTACTTAACTCGCCAAGGCCAAAATCTGACTCTGAGTAGATTATAACGAATTTTAACAGGCTGAGTAAATTCTTACTATATGAAGAGGTTACTTTTTAAAAACATATGGATGGGAAAAATAGCCACAAAATATATAAAAGAAAAAATGCTCATCCTTACTTATAATCACAGAAATGAAAATCAGAATATGAATGACCATTTTCACTATCTCAAAAACTGGCACACTGAGGAGCTGATATACAGTTGCAAAGATCCTTTCACACACTGTTGGTAGGAATGTAAATCATTATACAGTTTTGGAGGGCCCTTGGAAGTCTCAAATAAAATCAATATGGATATACCATTTGATCCAGATATTTCTACTGTTTTTACTCCCAGAATGATCCTCCATTCTTTTTTCTGCCAAGCTACATACCATACATACTTTATGGTATAGCTCTTGGTAGATTATTGTATCTTTTTATTACAACAATGTATTATTGTTGTATTACTTGCCACCTTCACTCTAAGAGAATTATATATCCTCACTGGTTATTAAGTGATTTGCTGTGCTTCTCCCAGTAGGAAAAGTGTACTTGCATACGGCTTGGCCATATGATTTGCTTTAGCTGGAATGTGGGTGGGAGTAATACATGCCATGTCTAGGCAGAAGCTTCAAGAGTCACTTTGTGGTTTTCTTATTTCTATTACTTCTCTGTGTCAGCAGATTAAACGAGCCTGCTCCTTTAGCCTGGGTCCTTGAATAAAGAAGACATGGAGCAGAGCTGAAGCCAACTTGCAGGTATCATGTACGTGAGTGAGAAATAATCGCGTGGTAAGCCATTGAGGTTTTTGGTCATTGTTAGCTTTAGTATTGTAACCCAGCACAGACAAATAGAGACTCAAATCCACTTCGTCCACAAAGTCTTTAGTGTTTACCCTAGTTTGTTTTTATTTTTTCCTTTTCCAAAGTCTACAGAGAATTTAAAGTCTTTAAGTATTTTAAACTATGCATTTTTCTAATATAGACTTCCCATTATATTAAATATGTCCCAAGATGCACTATAAATTCTTTGAAGCCCTATGCCATTTCTTATACTTTTAAATTATTTTCTCTGGTCCTAAAAACATAGTAGGTGCTGAATAAACACTCTTCAGCCAACATATCTATAAATATTTATTGAAGATTTATAATATTCAAGCCACTGTTGCTTTATCAATTGCTAAAAATGATACTTAAGGACTTTATTATTGCCCAGCTTGGCAAGGAATGTATGTCCATTCCCCTAGAAGGAGGTAGTTAGTTCCAGAAAGATTTTGTTTGCTGGATGGTTAGTTCATAGAGGCCCTTGTAATGATTTACAATGCTCTACATGACTCATATTTTCATCCATGAAGGTCCTGAGGAAAATCTTTAAAAATACTCAATTTATAGTGGCTTCATTACCACTAGAGATGGAGGAGGGTATGGCCTTCATAAGCCTAGATCAGCGACAAGTTTGTTTATTCTTACAGTGATGTAAAAGACAATTATTTCATGTGGTTAGATCTCTTTTCACAGGAGATTACTTTATAAGAGAATGTTAGTTAAAAATGAAAAGAGCAGAGGCAAGAAGGCAGAAAAACAATGATCAGTTTAATTTCTTCCTGAAAACAACTGCTTTCCCATGGGCATCAGTAGCTGGCCTGGCATCTCGGGCATAGGGTTTATTTATAGACTCTTTATAATTGCTTAAGAAGGAATACGTTATGAAATGCATTTAAACTATCTATTCGTTTGAGCTCCAGAGTGTATGCTATTTTTTTTTTATGACGCTGTAAAACTGATGCCCTCTTACTCATCTTGAAAGGAAAGGAGATCCTTGAAACCTGTAAAATAGCTTCTGGTGACTTAGAACAGGAGGCCCTTCTGGAATACTGTGTGCTTATCAGGCCTGACCCTAGTGAGGGAGGAGAGGCACCACTGTCAACCCTTGGAAATGAGATTGCATGGCATCTGAGAACAGTGGTTGTCTAGAATAAATATTTCACATAAGAGTAGGCAGAGCAATACAGCTGTAATTTTTTTTTTTTTGCTCAATAGCTATCACAAGTATATGACATCCGTATTATTTTCTATACTGTGATCTCAGAATATTTTGATTCTTAGATAAATGTCATTGAGTTATTGCACAGTTAACCTTGCAAGGTTTTCTGAAGCTAACAGGCCAAAGTAATGTGAATTGATAGGTGGCATTAACCAAGGTTAAATAGTTATCACTATGAGGTGGCACAGGGACCGTTTTAATGTCTGGACAGGAGAGGAAGTGTTATTTTTCTAGAAGGAATAAAAATGGGGTGAGATTTTTCCCAATTCCATAATGGACTATGTACAACAATTTGGAAAATCCTATTATCTCTTTATGCTTCAGTTTTTTGTTGTCATAGGATAAGTACAATTCTATTTGGAATATTTCTCACTCTTCCAATGAAAATGTCTAGCAAGATTCAGAGAATCTTACATTTCTTGAGTTACAGGGGCTGTAAGATTTTTGGTCCAACTCCCTCTTCATCGATAAATAAAATGAGTCCCAGAGTCATTAAGTAATTTACCTAAATTCAGAATTGGTGTAAGAGTTGTGGTTAAAATATTAATGTTAAAAAAATATTTTAGGTGAAAGAAATTTAAAAATTACCAAAAAAAAAAAGTCAGCTGGACTGAAGGTTATTACTGAGACTATGGGATAGGACCAGAAAACTGCTTACTGTACGGGAAAGGCCACTCACAGAAGGGCAGGGCAACTGTACCATGATGGGAGGTAAACACTTTCAGAAACATCGACAAAGCTGGAAATAGATGCAGAATAGAGAGATGATCCAGTGTGCTGATGACTACAGTTGTGTCGTCCTGCAGAGAGTTCTCATCTGGTGTGCTCTATGGCTTAGTCCTTTGCACTGAACTGCCCAACGTTTTGTGTAGTCAACTTGGAGGAATCTATATAATAGGTAGTGATCAGAAAATGCTAATATGGGAGCAAAGAAAAAATATGTTTAATGATAGAATTAAGATTAAAAATTATTTATCCAAATGTGAGCCCAAAGCAAGGAGTAAAAGGGAGAATAGAACGAATAAAAATAACTAAAACAATCCCAAGTAATTTGCATCAGTTCAGCGTTGGTGATGCCTGGTTTGACAGCAGCTCAAGTGGCACATGCTTGGATGTTTTAATTGCCGATAAACTCAGTGTAGTCCAGTATCTGTCAAAAAATTAGATATAATCTTAGGTTATGTTCATAGAACTATTATATTTTTGTTCATATCAGAAGATATAATAGAATGATAATGCTCACTAATTGTCAGACCATTGATAAACTATTGCATCATTAAGCATGGCCTTGAAAGTTCATAATGAAGAATTGAAGTGGTAGTCCCTAAAATTTCTCAGTTTGACCCCTGTGAGGTTCTCTTTCTTAGGCTGACCCCTTCGAAGGCTACATTCTTTCTTCACAGAATATAAACATGTTCACAAAAATCACATATAATTATAGGGGGTTTACAAGTGTAGGTTGAGAACTCTTAAAGTAGAGATGACTAATAGGAGGGCAATCAGAAAGATGAAGGCTGTGGAAGCCATGTCATGTGAAAATCAGTTGATGGAATTATGGAGGCTTAATTAGGAAAAGGAAGGATCCAGGGATACATGAAGCATTCACAACAGCTCGCTAGTGCACAGTTCTTTCCCTAGAACTTGGAGGACTATATTTTTTTAGCTATGCTGTAGCTGTGCAGCATGTGAGTATTTTCTGATCAATGAACCAGGAGAGGAAGGGATGCGTGTCACTTCTGGGCTACAGTATTTTATCCCTGGTCTGAGACCTTCCAATGCCATCTTCTCCACTGTGGTAATCAGATTATATTTTCTGGATGGTATGGCTAAAAGACGGTGACTTCGCCATCAATCCAGGTGTCTGAATGACCATGTGAAGCAAACTCCCTGACAAACTATGTTACTACTGGCCAGCAATCATTCCACAGGTAGGGGTGGGTGAGTGGATGTGGAAGGTACTGAACTCTTCACCCAGCGAGGAAATTGTGAGTCCATAATGACATCGAGCACAATTCCCATTTGGCAAATTGCAATATATCTCTCTCTATTCTTTTGCAGGAATATAAAAGTGACAGCAAGCATAATCTAAAATAGGGGCCTTTAAGCAGGGGATTTGTAGACAGTGTGTATTTCAGTTTTTACAGATATGTGGCCATTCTCTGTGAAGGGGCACACTGGTTTTTGATAACTTATTTAAGAGTAGGTAATAATTATTACATCCCATAAGAAGGACGAATTGTCATTTGCTACAGATGATCATGCCTCATCAAGGGGGTTTGTCAAGACCTTTCTAAACATTAGGGCTATCCAACAATTAGATGAGCTGAGTGCCTCCTGGAGGCCAGAAGCGGTCAACATAGAAGGGGTTCGAAGACTAGGAAAGGCCTTTAAGGTCCAATTACATGCTAAGAGTATATGGTTTTCTTCTAAATTTCCCTAACCTCCCCCTTTTTTCAGACACTTTTTATCATAATCATCATTAATGCCATTTATGCAATGCACATATATAAATGTTTAAATTCTAGAACATGAGATTAGACATTATTACTTTGTAACAGAGTCTTTCTTGTTGTGTGAAGTCCACATTTTGGAGGCAACAAATATACTTATGGCTTGGTCATGAGAAGTTTATAGCTAATGAAATTATTTTTGAAAGTACAAGGAAGTACTGATGAGCAGGCTTTATTAAGGAGTAGAAGTCAGTACCAAGTGTAGAATCAGATATCATCTTTTTACCTTGTATGTCTAGGCCATTAGACCATGTTTCTTAATATTCAGGGGGAGTGAATCCTCACGAATTACCTGATTTAGGAGCACATCCTCTACGTCTCCTCTCCCCAGCACAGGAGTTATCACATCCTCCCTTGCATGACCCTCTTGTGGCCTGTTTTATTTGAGTCTTAAAATGAATGTGCAGTGATATTCCCACGAAAATGAATCTGGCATTACTAGATGTTGGCCATTTTCATTTATATGACAAGTAAGGAAAATGAGAATCGTTGCTTCATGAAACAGGTCATGGCTCTCTGCTGGAGTCACAAACACCTTGTCTGAAGCTGTGCTGATTCTTTTACCCAGAAATGTGAAGTAATGGTTTCCTGAACAAAATAAATCCACACAGAGGTAATTTACTTGAATTTAAATTCTCTTTTGTTTATCTTTGGAAATAATCGCAAAGGAATCAAATGCAGTAAGGTTATGTTACTTGTTGGTGAAACAGCATAGTGCTTTAGAGTAGTGATGATAAATTCTATTAGTGAGTATGTTAGATATTGTAGATGAAAGATTAATGGAGAATGAAAATTTGTATTAGAAAAAGTGTAACATTAATGACATAGCAGCCAGAGGCACAGACTATCTAAAAACAAGTTAACTTACCATTTCTAGACATGTGATCTTAGACACATTGCTCAGTCTCTCTAAGCCTCACTATTCTCATTTGTAAAATGGAAATGACAATTTTACCTGTACCATACTCATATTGTCATGATTAAATGGGAAAATACATGTAAAGCAAGTAACAATTTGCCTGGTACATAGTAAATGCTTGATCAAATTTTGTTCTTGTTGTAAAAGCCAGTGTTTGTTCTGCTTGGTGGGAAAGAGCATGGTGGTAGAAATAGTACTAGAGTATGAGTCAGCAGGCCTGTCCTGTCTTTGCTCCAGCATTAAAGTGCCGGTGGCTGTCAGCAAATGACTTGCCCTTTCTGGATCTAGATTAAGTTTGCCTTGTTTTGTTTCTGTATGACTAGATGTCTAGATTTAAGATTCTCTAAATTTTTCCAACTATCGAAATATTCAATTTTATGTAACTCAACATCATCATTGTGAAAACAAGTAAGTGTATATTACTTACTGACTTTAAATGTTGAAAAATACACATTATTACAAAGAGCGTATATAATTAAGTGGCTTAGAGCAGTGCTTCCACACTGTAATGGGCATTTGAATCAGCCGGGCAATTCTGGGGAATTGTTACAGTGGAGATTCCTATTCAGTAGGCCTGGGGAGGGTGGAGCCTAAGATTATGCATTTCTAACAAGCTTCCAAATTACCTGTTAAAGGACAAAGGCTATAGGTCTTCTCATTTTGGCTTCTCTGTTTGGTCATCAAGATCTCGGCTGTGTGACTTTGATTATTAATGTTCTATTCATATCCACTTGTGGTCAGAACAGTTTAAAGGAGAAATAAATGAAATAGTTCAACAGGCTAGAAATATAATACCAATTCATCATACCAATTCAAAAAGTAAAACAGTAACTCCAGAAGAGCTACCTGACAAATTATAACACTTTTAGGACTGAAATCAGATAGAAGTTATTGGGCAGATGCTAGTATCCAGGTCTCCTTTTTTCTCCACTTTGGGTCATAAGGATCTAAATATTTATGTAATGGATAAGTGAAGTTATCTTCAATATAAATGAACAGCAAAAGATTGTAGGACTGGAGCAATTGAGCTGTCTTGATTTATTTCTCAAAGTATTTCTCACTGCCAGTTTCAACCCTGGCAAAGTCTTATGATCCGACATTGTCATAAAATTCACTTTTCAGTTAAGAACTATGGATAATTTTGCCCTAGAAAGAATTTTGCACAAAACTTATTTTCTTTAAACTGTCATTGTGAGTGTCATGGAGAAGAAAGGGGCTTAGGAGATAAAATGAAACTTCTGTTAACTCTCTCAGGTTTCAAGGGAGTGATGATGAGCCAGTGCGAGATGGGACAGAGAGGTGATTTCTTAAAATACCAGATCATAGAGAGAGGAGGGTCCTCATCTATCTGTTTCAGGTAAGGAATTTCCTTTTGATTCATCAAGTCCTTTGATTTCTCAAAGTTTTTAATATCTTTGATGATAGGGCATGAAGAATGCATGTTGATGACTAGAAACATCGACCACATGTCTTTCTCTTCCTGTTGATCATGCTACCTCAGGAGACGACAATAAGCAACACAAAGCAAGTTTTATTGCATTAAGGAGAAACGAAAGTAAAAAGACGCCCTCAATGAAGGGCAGGCTGCTAAGAAACCAGATCAGCCTTGATCATTTGGAGTTGCGGGGTTTTTTGCTGTTGTTATTGGGGCTTAGGGTCAGGGTAGGTGTACCTCTCTGTTTGGTAACTTCAAGTGACAGCTATGATTGACAAGCGAGATTATATAATGGTTTTGCTACTGTGCATGATTTTACTCATAAGAACATGAGTAAAACCCAGGGTGGGGTTAAAACCGCAGTATTCACGACATTATAGTGAGGGTATAATGAGGCTGGTGGGGGCGGGGTCAATGACTATATCTGATTCGCATGTGTTCTAGTGTCATCTACAGGTGGGGATTCCCCTTTTGGCAGTTGTGTCAGGTTTGGAACCTAAAAGTAACAAACTTTCTTCCTGTTAGCGCACAGGTGGGAAGGCCGGCCTTGGGTAGGGAGGACTCCTTGGTAGATGGCCTTCCGCTCATCTCTAACTAGATACTCAACAGTTTGATACTATCTTGTTGCTTAAGATGAAAACACTTGTTTCTTCTTTGTTCTCTTTCCTTTCTCACCAGGCTTTTAAAATCATGTTCAACCAGCACTCCCAATCCCCCAACCTTACCAGGTTGTTTGGGTTTTAACTTTGCCTTGGGAATGTGATGAACCCTGGATTTGTAAATTGAGATTTTTTTTTTTTCTTCTATCAAGAATGGGTCTTACTGGATTTTGTTAACCAATGTCACCACACACACACACAAATAATAATAATAAAATAAAATAAAATAAAATAAAATAAAATAAAATAAAATAAAATAAAAGAATAGATCTGTGAAGGCTAACGAAAAACAATACCTTTCCTTCTACCTTCTAAGTTGTAGCTGGGCTAATAAGCAAATTGACAGATTTATAGGAGAAAATCAAAGTTTTAATACATGTGCATGGGAAATTCACATAAGCACAAAAATTCCAAAGACTTTGGGTATATAAGACATTTTTGAATAAAGGACAAAAGGTAGGGGGCATGGGTATTAGGTTTTGGAAGTGAGAATAGGTACTTCAGGAAGTGTAGAACATATATGTCAGGTAAATTCTTGCCGGGCAACTCAGAAATAATATGATATGGGGTATCTAGCTAACAGGTACCTGTTAATTCAAATTAGGCTAAGGCAGCATGATAAGATTTCCTTCCTGAAACAGGTTACTCTGTCTGAATCTCATGGGCAGAAAGCAAGGAGAGATCAAAATTCCTTCTTAAGTCTTATTTCTTAATAAACAGCTTAAAGTCAATATCCCAAAAAGCAGCTTCCAGGGTAGCAAAATTTTGGTTCTTTCAGGTCACAATGATTTGCCTGAATCCCTTCAGAAAGCTAGGCTTGGTCTGTGTGTGGCTTGGAGGCATATATCCATTTGAGCTCAGGTCAAGGGTCTGATTACATGAGGGGCTGATATTCACTCCGGACATGACCAAGAGAGGATATCAACCTAACTTCTGTGGTTGCTTTAAACTGTTCCTGATCTCTTACTTGGCTATTTTCTTAGGCCTCTGCTAAACTAGAAAAAACAGTCCTGGCTCACATGGGCCACAGTGAGCTAATTTTCTGGCTTCTATAGCAAGAACAGATTATTCCAAATGTATGACTTCGTGGTTTCAAGGGCTTTATTATTATTCTACATCATATGTTTATATTTGTTAACAGGGTGATCGAGAAACATTTAGAGTGTTGGGGTACTATTTAGTGGAAAATTTATAAAAATGAAGAGTTTTTATATATTTATTTTATATACATTATTTATGGTTTTTATATATATTATTTCATACTAACCCCAAATACGTTATTTTGGAAATATTCATAGGGTACAGAATCATTAACCTAAGAGTTTTTTATGTAACTTCTCATTTAGTTTTAGAGTATCTTCTTTCACATTTTTGTTGAAATACAACAGGTGGTCATTAGTGAAAGGAAAACAATCCCACTTTTATACACTAATTATTGAGTAGAGCTATTCTACCATCTAACATGTGCCTTCTGTATGCCAGATGCCATGGCACGTTAGGCAGCCTAGATGAAATCACACTTTGTTCTATCCTCAAAAGATGATTTTTTTTTGTTATTAAAATTTAGCACATTAAAATTCCTCACAGATAACTCATAAAATTGAGGGATTCCTATGTGTTTCCTTGTTACCTGTATATAAAACTGTCCCATATTATACAATAAATTAGTTTTCAGCCAGACTATTAGTCAACACTTTTTTTGTGTGTGTTCCAGCTCAATCCTACTGGTTATCATTTCAGAGAGAGCCAGACATATGTGGTAATTTTTTTCCTTTTTTTGTCTATGCCATCAATTAGTAGCCCACATGCTAAATGGAAATAATAGATGTACCTTTTTTGGGGGGAGGGGCTTATCTTTCATTTCTAACACATTTGAACTAACATTTAAAAGCTGAAAAATTTCAATAAAATTAGATGTGGTGATGGTTATACAACTATGTGAATATACTATATGAAAATACTCTATGTGGATGAATTGTATGGTATATGAATTACATTCAGTAAAACCATTACACATTTATATTTCCAGTTGTTTTTTGAAAAATACAAATTGTCTGGTAGTCCTGGTCCCATATTCCCACATGGCAGCCATCAGCAGGAACTGAGAAGTGGCTGCTTTTAGGTACACCTTGAGTTCTCTCACCCGGCCTAATGATTCTACTAATTCAACAAAAATAATGGAGTCTGGGATTCTCTTAAGTGGCTAGTAATTCTCAGTTCAAAGTAGTTTTGCCAGAAGAGAAGAGAGACTGGGGCACTAAAAAGCTGACGCAAGCTGAGGTCCCTAGAATCCTTTCAGGAAAGGTCAAGCTCACTGAGTTCTGTTAAGAGCAGCTCTTGTGAATACACAGAAGAATGGAAGAGGCAGAGGTTATCCTTTCTCCTTGGTCTGTTGCCTGACATTTTACTGCTCACACTGACCACCTAACAGGTGGTCCCACTGCTCGATTCATTCTGAATCTGTTGAATTGCATGTATGGGATGGTCCATTTGGGTCTCATCTGTCAAACCTCACAAATGGATTCAACACTTTGGAAGCAGTACTTCCAAAATGGTTCTCCTCAGAACTTTAATTTTAAGAGAAGGAAAAAAGCTTCTGTGGTTAAATATTTTGGGGAAATGCTGGGTACAATATTCACTCTCTATATTAGCAGTGCACATTAGCATATTCATGGTCTCCAGAAGGCTTGAAGTATAGGAACCTATTTAACTTTGTTGTTTCCCGACTAACATTGATCTGGAAAGCTTACCCAGGAATTTTAACAGTCTTTGAGGTCACATATCTAGTAAGAGACTGGTAGATCACACTTTAGGGTATTGCCATAGACTGTTGTTTCGATATTAATTAACTGTACAATATTTTAGCCATCAACCAATATCCAATAGAGGACAGCCTGGGAATAAAGACAAAGGTGGGATATTGAGATATAACAGTTATGTTACCACTTTTGAAGCTTTTAAAAGTTGGAATTACAGAGAGAGAAAAATCCCTTTTGAAGTAAGATTTTAAGTCATTGGGGTTGGATCTAGAGCTTAAAGGGAATATGCAAATCCATCAGAGGATATGATAATTTCTCTAATATGCATCATGGTGGGCAAAGCTTTTCTGCTTCTTTGAGTAGGGAACATATCTTCTCTCTCTGTAGTACTTCTAAAGTGACTAATTTCGGATTTTCTATACAATTAAATTCAAGAAACAGATTTTCTTGAGGAACCTAGTTTGATCTTGCCAGTTGGATAGAGAAGTAAGACAAAGAGATAATGGGAGATTTAGAGATTAATAAAAGAGGAATAACTCTTAAGGCACTTTTACTGTAGCTGTTTTCAATAGCTATTTGGCAATTAATGAAATAATTATTTTGCTTTGTGGAATATTCAGAAAATTGTAAAGAAGATAAAAACAAATGTAACCACTTATTAATGCTTTGATGTATTTTTTTCTCAATATATATTGAGCATAATGTAAAACAGTTTCTGATCCAGCTTTTTTCACTTAATATTATGTTGTGAGGATTTCTCTGTCAATAAAAATCCTTCACAAACATTGTTTTTAATGGCTACATTATATTCATCTTTTGAATTTACCATAATTTTTAAACTTTCATTCAGATTTCTGGCAAGACCTCACTAATCTTCTCTATCTTGAGACATAAACAGAAGAAATGTTGAAATAGATCAGATAAGATAACATGGATACAAAAAGATAAATTGGCCCCTTAAGTCTCCAGCAGAGCTGAAAACAGAAGCAAAAGCTTTTGTTCTGTCTGATGCTCAGTTCACTGCCCCACCTCTAACTCCTGCTACTGACAACCTATTCCACATCTCCAAGGAGGATTTCTGTAGAGACTGTCATTTAGGGGCTATTGATCCGATGGGTGATTTAGCCTGCAGTAAGAAAATTGCTGTCAAAATGGAGCATGTCCCTGGAGTGTGGCTTTCTCTGAGAGCCCTCAGAGACTTGGTGGAGGGCATAGGCAGGGAGGTCACGCTGGCATCCTTTCTCAGTGAGAAAAGAGGGAAAAAAATGGCCCTGGAGCAATTACTACACTTAATTGCTGAGAAATGGACAAAAGGCTTTTCACTGGATGATTGACAACCGAAAATCATCCATTTAGTTTATAAGTGAAACAGAGGAAGATGGGAATCCCCATTTCTCAGGTAATCAGCACAGATTGCTTTCAGGAGGGTTAAGGAAACCACCCAGCAATAGGATAGTATAAGAGACTCACTGCTCACCAGCAGAGAGAGTAACAGATTCGCACTGTGATGACATAATCCTCTTTACTTCTGGGGTGATTATCCTGCATCTTTCCTTTATTCCAAACCAGTCACGACCCAGCAAGATGTGGTTTCGGAGTCCAAAAGAATTCAAAATGAAATAATTGGTTTATCATTTTTTCTGTATTTAGTCAAGTGTTTTGTCTCCTTTTAGGAGAAAAAAACAGTTTTCCACAAAATTATAAGAACAACTCTTCCATAGTGGTGAATTTATACTTTATTAGGATTTTTGAGAATTGAATAATTTCCTCATTGATCAGGATGATAAAAGCATGGTTTCAAAAATTCTATATTCTGCAAGAGAAAAGAATAGGCTCCAACTATATAAAAATTTGTATTTATGAGTACCAATATTTACATGAGAGAGCATCTATACATATGGAAACTCTTTACATTGAATTATCCCACACATAACCCACCAGAAAATCAGGTTGGACTTCCCCCGAAGTCTCCGGGTTGTTGCAGATCGAAAATCGAGCACTTGGCCGAAATGAAACTAGCCATTGTAGGACATTGCCTCTGAGATAGGTAGGGCTCTTTCAAAGACTACTGGTGGGAACTTAAGTTATTCTTTTCCTAAAATCAGAGATACAACACCTTCTAGGCTATCTTACAGCTTGATCTCTGTGATATACAACAATCCTTGGTGGCTAGAGGAGCTCTCACACTTGCCTGACCTGTCAGCTGGCTCAAGAGCCTGAGCAAGATTTCTATCCCTTGTGAAATCTTGCTGCTATGGAAAAACAATGAATAAATCATCATCATTAGCATGTTCTCCATCCTCATCACCATTTCTAACATCATCATCAGTTGTCATCAATAAGTGCTTTGTCAAAGTATAATTCTTAAAAATGTTAAAATCATAATTCTTACACAGAATGTAGGCATATGTGAACTTCTATTTAATAAATTAATGAAGGTACCAGCAGCATGATAGGATGGCTTCAAAAGAGGATAGAAGCCATTTGTTGGTTGGTTGGTTTGTTGGTTTGTTTTTAAGTCAGTAGAAATAAAAAATGCTGGCATAAGATTGCCCAATTAGAAATATAACTGGTTTATGACGTATAGGGGAATAAAATCATAATTATTAGGGTTTTCTTCTCTATTAAACAGAAGAAATATAATTATATCTATTAGTTTTCTACGGCTGCTGTAACAAATTACCACAAACATGGTGGCTTAAAACAACACGAATTTATTATGTCACAGTTCTTGAGGCTAGAAGTCTGGAGTCAAGGTGTTGGCAGAGCCATACTCACTCCAAAGGCTATAGGGAAGAACCCTTCCTTGTCTCTTCTAGGTGAGACACGTTTTGCTTCTGCCAGCAACCCCCGTCTTTGCCAGCACAATTCCAGTTTCTGCCTCCATTTTCACACGGCCTCTACTCTCTTTGTCTCTGCGTTCTCTCCTCTACTTAAAAGAACACCAGTCACTGAATTTAGGGCCCACCCTAAAACCAGCATGACTTAATCTCGAGATCCTTACCTAATTACATCTGCAAGGACCCTATTTTCCAATAAGGTCACATTCTGATGTTCCAAGAGGATGTGAATTTTGGAGGTGCGGTGGGGAGACACTATTCAAACCACTGCATATACCTTAACAGTTTTCAGAGTTGTAAAATGCTGGCATCATAATTCATTATGCCAACACACTTACATTCTCCTAGAGGGTCAGATGACTCTGAGGCTGATCTGTTTAAAAGTAACGTGACACTGGAAGATATTGTAATTATCTTTTAATGTTTTCTCCCAAGTTGGATAATTTTTTAAAACAACTTTCATAAAAATATACCTATTCTATGCCAAACACTGTAATGCATGATCTTTATATATTAAGTCATTTGATCCCCATACCTCAAGAAATAGGTATTGTTACCTGCATTTTCACAGATGAAGACATCTGAAACACAGAGAAATCAAGTAACTTGCTAAAGGCCACACAGCTAATAAATGACAGTTTTTGTTTGTTTGTTTGTTTGTTTTTTTAAAATTTGAACAGACCCCTAAACTTATTGCTCTTTCTGCTACTTGTTCCTTCAGGTCAGATGAAAATCTCCCTCTCCTGTTGTCATTTCAAGATCTAACTGCCTATCACAGAAGATGAGTGACTATGAGCTGTCAGTAACTCTCCTTGAAGTGTGACATTACTTCTGAGCTAACCTTCATTGGAAGACAGAGATCAATCACAGTGCAAGACTCTTTGAAGGTACTTTCCTTGGATCAAGACAGCCCCAAGGACACCCCAAAGGAATTTTAATTGAATTGCTTTTCCTTTTATTCACTGCTGTTAAAGCAAATATGCAGATAATACTGAACTTACAGTCTTCGCAAGGTTATTTAATACCTGCTGTTTGCTCAAGCCACATTTAAGAAACCCGCAGTAGTAGGAAACCAACCATATATGTGATACTTCATTTGAGCAATAAAACATTCTGGTTTGTGAGATTAATACACAGTTTAGTATATATTTTATTTTAGAAAATGTATGTTGTTTTCAGGATGTGTTTTTTGTTGGTAGACATGGATGAGGACATTTTTCTAATCTTTTTTTTTGTAAGATGAGCTCACTGAAAATAAGTGTTAGTTTAAATTATAGTTTAGGTTGAATGAGAAACCAATTAGGAAGGCAGCTTCTTGTGAAACTCTCCAGACATTAAATATGTGTTAGTGCTAAAGCAAATAATCACTCTAGGAAATCACAGGCTTCACTTCTGTAATTCTGCAAAAACCACAGAAGGTCGAATGGTATGGGAGAAAAGAGCTGTGCTATGCCAGAAACTGCCTGTGTGACCTTGGACAAGTCATTCGACCTGTCTCAGACTCTCTTCTCTCTAAACACAATGTAAATGACCAGATGTTGTATCAGCTATATTGACTATATTCCCATTGAGATATATTCACTACATTTTGAAGTGTTTGCAGAGGTAAGCATTTACCCATTGGCAAGAATATTTATTTTTTTATCTATTCCTTAGATTCCTTTCACAATATAAAAGATAATGGAGTAGTTTAAATTTAAGTACTACTGTTCTTTCTTAGAAATCCAAACTTGTTTTGTGTTGACTCCTTTTTTGTCACGTACACACCATCTACGTGGATTTGCCTACGTGTTTACATAGATAGAAGCTGAAAGGTAGTAGCTGCCAAAAAGGCATTGACTTTATTGGTGAAGAACAGAGACCCACCCTAGAGGCCTCTTGATTTCCAGGCAGGTAATATACATTGTGGCTCATTTTGTAGCAACCTGAAAAGTAGGACTTTTTCACATTTCATGGCTGAGGAAACTGAGTATAGCAAATGCTGTTCGTGCCCTTGGGCCTCAAAATTGCAGGTGGCTGGACTTCCACTTTCCAGTGGCATCTCTTTGCTTGAGGACCTTTCCTAGCAGCTGGAGGCTGCAGGTCTGTTTAATAGCAATGCAGAAATGCCTAAGAAGTAATGCCACCAGGAGCAGCCCTTAGCCAAAGACTGCTGGAAGCTGGTATATACATATTTCAGCACTTCTCTCCCTCGGGTGAGAACTTAAGATACTTAAGGCAACTTAAGATACCTCTTCTACACAGGATTTTGAAGTACCCCTATTGGAGGTGTTAAGCTATAGTTACCAACTGTGAGTAACTTCCCTTGTCACGTCCTCACTTACCTACCAGTGTTTCTTGAGATTTTTCTTCCAAATAAACTATTTGCTCAGGGTCCTCTTCCGAGGAAACCTAGACAAAGACACAAAGGCTCAGAATGCTAAAGTACCAGGCAAGGAACTCATAGCTAGTTAGTAGCAAAGCTAGGATTCAGACTCACATCTGTTGGCCCAAATTCCTTGTGGGTGATTACTTATTCTGCACTTACAGTGGCATGAAATATATCACACCTGATGTAAGTATAATAGCTTTCACATGGTTATCTGTAATTTGAAGAGTTTAACTCTTATAGAAAGCAATTGAGTATAGAGTTTAGGACCCCGAACTGTGTCATAATATGGCTGTGGTTTGCATCCTGCTCAGTGCCTAACAAGCTCTTTCATTTTGCTCGAGTTACTTAATCTCTATGTCTTCATTTTTCCTCATGTGTAAAATGGAAATAAAAATTATAGAATTATTGAGAGGATTAATGAAGTATTCACTATGCCCTACCAAAGTATTCAGCACAGTGTTTGCTAGATCCTAAATTCACAATAACTGTTAGCTAATCCTATCATTGTTGTTACAGTAATCATTTCACCTGATCTTCACAGCTATCCTGGGTGATAGAGGGTATCATCCCCATTGTAGGTGGAGAAATGACATTAGAAGAAATCAAGATGCTCAAGTAGGAGGAAAGTAGTAGATCAGTTTTAGATACTTCTTCTCAAGTAATTATTTTAATAGTTTTTAAAAAATATTTTTGACCTTCGTGTTTCTTTTCAATTAATAAGAAACATTTTGAATTTGAGCATGGATAAAGCTATGTAAAAATTTGAGCAAAACGAATGAGGCGAATAACCTCAAGCAAATCTCAAAGTTCTGAGGCAATATTTGCCTTTGAACAGCTACAAGTAGTTTACCTAGAAGTGTCCATCTAAACTCACACAGCTCTTCTCTCAGGAATACATAGATGGCACCCAGAAACTCCCCTCTTATGGACTGAATGTCCCCCCAGATCATATGTTGAAACCCTACCCTACAATATGATGGTATTAGGAGGTGGAGTCTTTGGGATATAAATGGGATTAGATGAAGTTATAAGGGTGAAACCCTCATGAATGGGATTAATGCCCTTTTATAGTCACAGGAGGGCTTGCTTCCTCCTTCTGCTTTCTGTCATGTGAGGATACAATGAGGAGTTGGTGGTCTGCAATCCAGAAGAGGGTTCTCACCATCACTTGACCATGCTGGCATCTGATGTCAGACTTCCAGACTCCAGAATTGTGAGAAACAAATTTCTGTTGTTTGTAAGCCACCCAGTTTATGCTATTTTCTTACAGCAGCCCAAGCTAGCTAAAACATCCCCTGAAGATTGAAACTCCCTAATGCTTATGTTCTTAATATGAGGCTTTTGAATTTCTCCAGATATTAGATGGAAGTGTGAATGTTATTCTTGTGAGAGGCATCATAGCTATTTTTTCCCCTGGAGGAAAAGATGGTTTCCAGCGACCGCTCTGTGAGATCCTCATGACAGAAATTAGGCTTTACTGAGAAATTACTAATCATAACTTTTATTAGCTTTTTAAAATATATGTCAATTACTCTTTTCAGCTGCAGACTTAAATGAATCAATCAAAAATTTGTTAGAGTGAAACAGTGATAGTATGATTTTCAAAGAATTTGGAAAACCCAAATTATATATATACAATTCAAATGCAGATAATAACTTAGTGTAAAGGAAAATACGAAGTAAAGAGAAATTTTAGACCCTAAATATTAGCATTTTATGCAAGATAAGCATATTTAAAAGGGAAATAAAAATGGACTGACTATAAGAGACAGACTTAGCAGACTGTGTGAGGCCAATGATGTTAACTAAGCGAACAGTCAACAAATTAACAAATGTTCATTACTGAATGCCAGGCTCTGTGTTAGGCTCTGGGCACTTGATGGCAAATAGAAGAAGAGAGACATAGTCCATGCCCATCTAGGACTTCTGTTCCAGAGGGAAAGACCAGCAGCTGGACAACAAGGCGCAATCACGTGTGCTAAGTGTTAATCACAGAAGAGTATTATTGGGTGTCATGGGAAGCCTCTGAATCTAGATTATGCAAATAAGGGAGTTCGGCCAGGTGAATAGGGGCCAAATGTGTAAAGGAGTCATCCAGTGAGGAGGAATGGCATTGATGAGACCTCAAGGGAAAAAAAATAGCATGATACATTAAGGTGCTTAAAGAGGTTCAGTTTGGATAGATTAAAGAGTGAGGGTGGGGTGGGGTGGAGTGGAGTGGAGGGTGGGAGAGAGGCAAGATATCAGGATAATTTTAAGACATTTATATCTTTAGTCACTTTTGCCTTGAAAGTCTCCTTTTATATTATATCTAGCATCTATATGTCACATTAAATATATCTCATAGGTTTTTTCACAAGAGCTGTTTTTAAATAGCAGTTGAATATTTGACAAAATGTTATGTTTTGTAGAACTTTCATGAAACATTGGCTAAATTTGATATTGATTTTGCTTTCTTTTATATTTTAAAAGCAACTTTTTAATTAGCTTTCAAACATTTCCATAGGTATTTGAGAAACTTAAGGATTGTAGGTTCCATGTCTGTTGGATCCATAGAACTAGAGGGGACATTAAGAGTGATCAAGGCCCAGATGGGAAAACTATTGCAGTGATGTTAAACTATTGATTTTTGTTCTAGGAGCAACGGGAAACCATAGCAAGGTTTAAGCAGGGGGAAGAAACGTGATCAGAATTGCACTTTAGAAACAGCATTCTGTCTGCAGTGTGCAGAATGCATTGAAGGAGAATAAGAAGGGATATGTCTAGGAAGGATTGGGAATGGGGGTGTTCGAAGCCTGCTTCAGATTTCCAGGGGAGAAATGATTGGACCCTGGACTAGTGTGAAGTTATGAGGAGGATTTGTAACCCTGCAGGAGAGTGGTAAGATGAGGTACCAGTGATTTAGCCTTCAAAGACATCCTTTTCTTCAGTCCTTAGAAAAGTCCTTATCTAACTCTTGGGTGGAGTCATTCATTAGACCCAGTTTGTGAATTATACCTCATGTCAGAATGAGATGAATAAAAAAAGTTGGCTGAAAAATGGTTTCCAAGTCTTTGGCCAGCAGATCCACTGGTCCATTTGAACGTGTCTCTAGGCAGACAATTGTCTTCAAGACTTTAAAAGTGACTTGTTGGTCTAGTGGAGACCTGGGTCATCTGTTCCCTTTTTGCATAAAATGATACATGTTTGCCAAGAAGTAAATCTTTTTCATTTTCCTTGTTTTAAATCATAAAAACATGACCTGTCTGCTTTCCTATTTTGGTACTATAATACATTATTCATAAGAGCTAGTCCCAGACAACATGGCCGCAGTGCACGAAGCTCTCACCTGTCTTAGTGCTCCTGGCTCATTTACGTGACTTAGCCAGGACTCTATCCATCTTTGTGGCAGGCCACAACAAACTGCTGTTTTTATCAAATCTATCTGGAATTCAAGAGTTGAGAGAGACTTTGTGTGCTTTACTTTTTACTTTGTGTAAATGGATGTTAGTTATAAAGGATGGCAGAATATGCCAACCCTAAATACACCATGTTGCCATAAGAATTATTTTGAACTTTTGAAAGGCACTTGAAAAATCAGCAGATACAAGAAGAGCATTCTAAATCTTCCCTGTATTCCTGAAAACAGGATATAAAAACTCCCACGTGAAAGATGCCCTCCCTGAACAGGAGAAAAAAACATTCTTTGACAGAGTCAAGGTTGAGAGAATTCTGCAGAAATAGACCTTGTTAAAATAATTCTTACCTTTCTGTAGCCTCCCAGTATATTTTAGTTACTTTTTCACAATTGCCTCAGAAAGTAAGCCTTATATTGGCCATTGATGGGTTACAGGAGTGATGCTAGATGATTGGCATGTGAGGTCATTTGATTGACATTTGGATGTTATGTAACTCTTTGTCTACTGCACATGTGGTTACCCAGAATTCAGCCTGTTATAATTAGATGCGTGAACTTCTGGGAATATGTATGATATTATAATGATGGTATAATGAGGCTAAAGTTAAAGAAGGTCAGTATATGTACTAACTGAGCAGGTATTTGTGGCGGGACTGAACCAGCAATTAGTTTTGTGGTTTTTACTTCCTTGTATTTCAGGACATAATCTTTAACTGTAAAATGGATGTTTCAGGGAGGTCTTAAGGGAGGTCTCTGGGTTGTGCCTCATTACCTCATCACTCATGTCTACCTATCTGCCTAACATCTGACCAAGGATGGTGGCACTGGGAAAGGAGAGGAGGGAGTGTAGCAAGAAACATAACTTAGGCTGATTGAACAGAGCTGATTGGCTAATTAGATATGAAAAATATGGGAGAGACAGAGATCAGATGTTACCTGGCCAGGGGAATAAAAATGATGCTTAAACTAAAAGGAAAAAAGAAGTAGTTAAGAGAGATCGAAAGCTCTGTAAAACTAAAACCATTAAGAATAGTATATTGTTAAATAAATTTGTATTAAGAGTTCCATAAAAAATCATATTCCAGGGTAATAATAATAATAACTATGAGTTTTCGGGGAAACACTGTCAGATGTGTGGTATACAGTATTTTATGTATAATTCTTACAATGTCTCTTCAAGGTAGAAAATGATTATCTTAATTTTACAAATTAAGAAACAAAGCTCCCAGAGGTGAAAAAAATTTTCCAAGCATTAACCAGCTTATTAGTGATTAAACAAGAGATACTTAAAAAAACTTATAGATTTGTTACCTGTAAGTTTTGAAAAAATTTGTAATGATTGAAATAACTATGCTAAATCATTAGCATATTGCTAATATTTTCACAAACTGAAAAGTTATTTATATATTAAAATGTTGAGGAAATAAAGTTTAATGAGAAAAAATATGATGAGGTATTTTAAATACATAGGAAAGTACAGAAAATAATATAGCATATTATATACACATAGACTTAATGTTTTGCCATATTCATTTCAATTTTTTTCTTTAAGAATTAGATCCACCTCAAGCCTTGCACCCCACAATTTTAAGTTCTGTTTGCTTTTGTAAATACTCAGCAAGTAGTTTCATTATTCTTATTTTATTGATGAAGAAACTGAAGCTGTAGTGGTGAAGTAACTTGCTCAAAGGTCTGTAGATTTTGCCAAAGCTGGAGCTAGTTTGGCTCTGAAGGGCATTCTCTTTCGACTATACCAAACAGTTTTAGAGATATATCAAAAGCCTAGAAATGGACAAATATTTGAAATTTCAAAAAAGAAGACAATTTGGATCCCAGAAACTATAGCTCAAAAACAAACAATGTGAAAGGTGATGGTGGTCTGAAAGGTGATAGATAATGTGGGCATGGGTAAAGTATAAGACAAACTACGCCCTGATGTAGACTAATAGAATTCACGTTGCTTTGAGTCAAGGCTTTCTCTCCTTTTTTTTTTCTTTCCATTTACGGTGTAGTGTGTTTTTTCTGTGATTCAAAGTGAAATATTTAGAACCCAGACTTCTTGCATTTCTCTTTCCCTAGAGCTCTACTTTCTGTAGATTAAAACCTCGAGGGTCAAGAGGGGCAAAATTTGCCATCCCATACTATGCCTTTTTGGTATAAAGATTACTTTAAAGCAACAGCAGATACTGGAGAACCTCGAAAACCAGTAGAAGTTACTTTTGTAGGAGACATTTACATTTATAAGAGAACTCTATAAGGGTCTTCCTCTATGTACCAGGAAGAGGAGAATGACTAAATCTCTAGAAACTCTTATCAATGGAGAGAGCAATAACTTAAATCTACATAAAAACCTTACCCTTGGTTACTGTGCTTTTCCTGATAACCTCCCATAACTGGCTCCCCACCCTCCAACATCTTTTGTCTTTAGCTGAAGATGGTATTTAAGGTAATGGCTTGGGCCATTTTGGGGAGTTACTCAGTTTTCCTGGGTTTCTCCCATGTATACAGGAGGTATGCATGTTATTAAACTTCTGTTTGTTTTTCTTTCATTAATATGTCTTTTAGTTGGGGGTGGAGGAGGCTCTTCAGCCAAGAACCTAGAAAGGTAGAGGAAAAATTATTTTTCCTCCCCTACAAGTTGTATTAAAATGCCATGACAAACAGACAAATAAACAATTCTTTATCAGCTCAAATTTCTCAAATCAAGAACTATATGAGTTTCAGGATAAATAGAGGACTAGAAACAGATTAAAACATAAACTGTAAATTAATAATACACATTTACTGTGCTTTAATAATAAATTGCTGTGCTTCAATAAATTGCCCACCCAGATTGTAACAGAGTTAAATGCTAGCTCTCTCTGACTCCATCTTCTTCAAGTGTGCATTGTTCCATGGCCTTCAGGCTAATAGCTCTGGCTTTAGATATACTAATTATCTGAGAAATTCTGCTTCGGCCTTGAGGTTTTACAGAAACAGTCCTTCCTATCTTTCTTTTCCTTATTGGAAAAGAAGCCTGAACTCTGTACTTCCTTAAGATGGATTTGAGGATCTATTGGGGCTACCATCTTCTAAGTTGGTGCCTTCTCAATCATTACTCCATAGTCTAGCATTTTGAGTTTTGGCCTTTGAAGCACTGAGTACACAGACTTTGGACTGGCAATAAGGTCAGAAGGTCAAGGAAGTAGGCAATAGAACCACAGAAGTTCTAGAAGGTAAATGACTATAAGCAGAATAAGAGAAGCAGAATAAATAGAAAAAATTTAAGGATATTTCAGTAAACATACTTTTAAATATAAAAAAATGGAAAGTCTACATGGAGTTCAGATGCAGTGAGAGTAATTGTTGTCCCTAATTCACTAGTCTTGGTAGTGAAAGAATACAGAAATATTCAATTTAAATTGTAATTTTATTGGATCCCACTCATTATATCTATATGAGTAGTTTTTGTGATATTCCTATTAAGTAGGATGATAGGAACTTTATTTACGGATGTGTTTTTCCTGAGATTTATAAAACCATTTAATGCCCTGATTTAAATTCAAAATTGTAGTGAAAATTTCTTACTTGCTTGGGAATCACTGCTTAAACTTCATTAAGAGCTTGTAAAGGAAAATGGTACTTCTGTAAACATTCAGGAATAAGGAGCCAGTATTTTTAATTAGTTCTTTACTTGTAACATTTAATGAGATTTATAGACCTCTCATATATTACAAAGTGAACTTAGGCAAGCAATTTTAAAGGAGGATAGTTTGGTTTCTGAGTCTTTTTATATTTAACATCATTCAATAAAATGCAGGGAGGAACTAAAATATGTGCTTATTAAGATGATTAGAATTTTTAAGCTTTTATTTCACTT
Organism: Pteropus medius; assembly: GCF_902729225.1. Lineage (NCBI taxonomy): Eukaryota > Metazoa > Chordata > Mammalia > Chiroptera > Pteropodidae > Pteropus > Pteropus medius. The sequence continues at coordinate 35,205,431 of NW_024344378.1, read as the reverse complement.
TAATTTTATTTCTGCCATTATAGTATGGTATAATCAATGAACTCAATAAATAGTATAATAGTGCTGACATATGGGAGTAATCCCTCAAGAACTTTATACCACCTCAAACCAAGATTCAATAGGACATTTGCTCTTTTCTAAATCCACTAAAATGTAACTGTTTCATGGAAGATGACTGTGTTGTTATCTATATAGTGATTTTTAGGATGGTCATTCAATAGGGAGCCAGGACCATAAGCTCTGTGTCTCTATTTACACATCTGGAATTTACCCATTTAATTCCATTTTTATCATTAGCATCTTAGTGCAAACTATCATCACTTCTCTTTTAGATTAGGCTAATCTGTTCCTAACTAGACTGTTTCCATGTGTGTCTCCCCACCATCTGCTATCTACACAGGACCTGGAATGTCACTTTCATGCTCAAAACCACAGTGGCTTCTTCCTATTGCATTTAGAATTAAATCCAGACTTCTTACTTGGGTCCCTCCATTCTTTTCTCTCCTTACTTCACTATGCTCTCCAGTCATACTATCCTTATTTTGCTCAGGTAGGCATGCTACGTTCATTTCTACCTTAGGAATTTTGCACTGTGATGGTCTTCCTCTGATCTTCAGATATCTGGTTCTTTTGTCATTTCTGTCTCAGTTTAAAATACAGAATCCTCAGACACCTTCCCTGACTAACCAGCCTGAGGTGGATTTCCATCACTTTCTACCAAATCTCTGCTCAATCCTTATATTTACTGAAAAAAAATTTTTTTGGTGTGTTTTAAATACATATAAATATAGATATAATTTTTATATAAAAATGTATAGTTTTGTTTTAGCTTGACTCCCATCCCATCTCCTCAAAATAATACCTCTGTGGGATCTGTGTTTGTTTCTGTCTTATTCACCTCTATGTGTACAATACCTAGAGAAGGGTTAAAGCAGATTCTCCATAAATATTGAATCAATGGATAGCTAAAAGCATCAGATTTGATATCAGATGGACTTGGGGTAAATTCCCCGATCTTCTTACTTCCTGCATGATATTGGGCAACTTGCTCAGCCTCACTAAAACTGTTTTGATGTTATTAAATGAAAGCAATAATCATACCTGTCTTTAGGGTCATTACCTCCTTCCCCCAATAAAAACTTAAAAAGTCCACAGTAAGTCATAATTGTAGTTTTGACTATTATTATCTATGCCACATCCATCTCTGGTTTAGTAGCCATGGTCCTCAAAGGGTGCTTGGGTTAGCTTAATACAATGTACAAATGGACTGTAGAATACTGGCGATTTTTTTTTTTTTAAACCAGGAAGGTCGTTTGAGCCACAGCAATTACAGCCCTTGTTCTGGGAAGATACGCAGGCTCACTGTGGGGACAGATCTCCCAGGTGTCTCTCCATCAGTGGACTTATTGGCACTGCCCAGGAGGGCAAGCCAAAGATGTTCACAGGGAGATCTGGCTTCATGGGAATTAACAACTCTTTAGAAGCGGGATGGACTCTGGCAGTCAGCTGTGTCCCTGAAAAGTCTCCATCATTCTATCCTTATAGGGCTGGGACCTGGGGACCCATCCCAGGGAAACTGGATGCCAGCCGCACAGTATGCACATGCTCAGTTCTCCCCCTCACCTGCCTCGGTCATCAGCTCCTCTCCGTGTGTTGGCTAGGGCCTGCCCTCGCCCACCAGGCCATCTTCCTGGGGCCAGCAGTTCCTTGCAGTGTGCTATTGATGAGGAGGTTTGAATGATAGTAACCATAAGACACTATATAGTCATTCTGTTCTTACAAGACTTGGGGCCTGTCTGGCAATCATGATTCCCAGGTGTCTCCTACTGTCGGCCCGTGTTGGGCTCAGAATGGCCTGGGAAATATCACGAGATCTAGCTCCGAGATCTCAGGATATCCGGCGTCAGCGGAACTAGCAACCTTGTTAGGTGTGCGATGGATATGGTGTGTCCCCCAGAAGTGCCCACCCATGCCCCGGCTTGTTCCTACGCCCTAGAACCGTCCTCCCACGGATCCTGGCAGAGCACACAGCATTCACATTTGCAGTTTATTTTTGCTCACCTGACCTCGGGCATCAGGATCCCTAGCCCTGTGTGGATATGGGTTGCCCACAACCAGCAGGCCATCTCCTTTGCCAGCAGTGCCTTGGAATGCACACCTGATGCAAAACAGGGAAGGTCATTTGAGCCAGACCACTTTTGCTCCTGTTCTGGGAAGATATTATACAGGCCCTCTGTGGGAGATAGGACTCGCAGGTGTCTCTCCTCGGCAGATTCTTAGCACTGCCCCGGAGGCAAGGCTAAGGAATTCTTGTGAGATCTGGCTTTCGGGGAATTAGTAACTCTGTTTAGGAGAGGTGTCGACCCTGGCAGCTGTGTGTGTGATCCAGAGGTCCCCGCCTGTAGCCCAGTTTATCTCTAAACAGCCGGGACCAGGACAGGTCCCATGGAGCCTGGACGCCAGGGAGCCTGGATACCAAGTCAGCAAGGTAAGTGTATGCACTGTTTTCTCCTGAGCATTGGCCTCAGTCATCAAGCCCTCTTGACTTGTTGCATAGGGCCTACCAGGCCATCTTCCTGGGGCCAGTGGTTCCCTGCAGTGGCCACTGATGATGAGGTTTGAATAGTGGTAATCATCAGACCCCTTAGGTCCTGCTGTCCTTATGTGACTTGGGACAGTTTTTTTTTTTTTTTAAAAGGACTTTATTTTTTAGAGCAGTTTTTGATTCACAGTAAAATCCAGTGGAAAATACAGAGTTCCCATTTACCATTTACCCCTATATAGGCACAACTTCTTCCACTATCCACATCCCATAGCAGAATCATACCTTTGTTACAATCAGTGAACTTATGTTGATACATCATTATTACCCAAAGTCCATATTTACATTAAGGTTCACTCTTGGTATTGTACATTCTCTGAGTTTTGGCAAATGTATAACAACATATATACACTGTTGTACAGAAAGTTTCACTGCCCTAAAAGTCCTTTGTGCTCTGCCTACTGGGGGTGTGTAATATAGAAAATGTGTTTCTGCATCATGGGAGATAGTATCTTAGTTCAAATTTGATTCAAATTGAGGAAACATCAGTAAATAATTAAGTGAATGAATGAATTTAAATCTCATCTATATTTAATATTTATTCAGACCAGACCCAATTTGGATCTGTGAAAATTTAGAGACATATATTAAGACCTGGTTTTTAAATGAAAGAGTGGCTAGAAAGTAGGTTGGGGGTGACATTCAGGTATGAGAATGTATGTCTCGCTCCGGCACACAGTGTGCGTACTGTTCTAAAGTGATGTGCACTCTTCTTTTGAGATGGAGCTATCTTTGCAAGACAATATGCAAGGCTATGTAGTCCAGCTAGACCAACACTGTAGCTATAAGGGGATAGGTTAGTGAATTATGTAGTATGCATGCAGAAGTATGGAATGAGCAGGGTTTGTAGTAACAGAAATCGTTTCTCTGGCAATGATCAAAGGAAAAAACCTTTCAATTCAAATCTTTTGGTTGATTAAACTCAAATATAGTGAAACATACTGACACAAGGATCATTTTATTTAATGAGTGTCTATTAAACTTGAGCCAGGTGCAAGTGATTCAGGAATCAATAAGAGAATATCTTATTTTGAAGACCTCACAGTTGAATGGAAATGATAGATATACACAGAGTAAAAAGCAATATGTTATTGGTATGAATGTGCATTTAAAAAATTTTCATATAGTGATCATGTGAAAAATCACATCATTTGATACTAGAGATGACAGATGTTGACTCTGTAAGAATTGTATGTATTTCTGGTATTTATTAATTTTAGAATTGAATTTAAGATGTCTATGTGTCAAGTTTAACAGAAGTGTCATTTATTTTGAATTTATACAGAATCAACATGTGAATACAAGAATGCTATATATTTCCAAAAGTTTACTTAATAGAAGTTTTACGCTTCTAACAATTATAAAAATGGCTGAATTTTGGATAGAAATCCTGAGAAACTATACAAAAACTATTGAGTCATTAGAGGAACTCTAAGACTTTAAAAATCAAATGAAATTCTGTGACCACTAAGTCGAACAGAGAAAAATGAAACAGAAAAGAAATAAGAATAAGACACTACAGGACTACTTAAATAGATGTACTGGATGAAAACACTTATTAAAAGTGGATAAACATGAAACAGGAAAAATGTTGCAATTATGAACACTGCAACAAATTTGGATATGCTTTTCCAACTGCAAGTACCTCTCTTTTTATATGTTTAAATATGTCCTTCATAGTCAAAAGATGATAATTCCAAAATGTATCTTTTTAACATTAATAAGAAGCTACGGGTACACATTTTGACTAAAAATCCTTTGACTGATATTTCCAAGGATCAATATTTTGTCAAAGATAACATATGTTGCTCTAAAGAAGTTGATCATTGGGTGATTTGATCGTAACGTTGTTAATTGTTTATGAAAAATAAGTGAATAAATAAAATGTTTTAGCATTTTATTAATAAATAAGAACACTTAGGTTCTTATTTTTATTAGAAATAAAGACAGATTTCCAATAATTCGATAAAATGTACTAATTATAATCTTTACGTTAATTTATAGATAATTAATCTACAGATTAACTAATTTATTGCTAGTTTAATATAAATATAAATATATATAAATAAATATAAATATAATATAATAACATGTGATTAGAGCCCTAAATTGAGTGATGTCTCTAAGGGTAATTATAACTTGTAGAATTGTAGTCTTTACAGATGTTATTAAATAAAAAGACTGTTGATTTCTTGTACCATTAATTTAGAAGAAATTGTGACATTTTGGAGTCTAAATACTACTATTTTTTTCAGTTGAAATGAGAAGATGCCGATTGATTTCTATTAAAAATTATGTAGGTGATGACTAAATTTGGACTCACTGCTTCATGCCCTTAGTTCTAACTAATTATAGATTATTTCAGATATACAATTTTGTCTAACTCTACCCTTTAGATTTCCTTTAATTCCTATATTATATAGAATTGGCAGTGTTATGCTGGCGTAAAACGCAACTTTAAAAATCTCTGTGGCTTGACTCAAATTTATTTATTTTTCATACCACATGTCTAACAAAGGCCAGCAGGGGTCTCTGCTCATCTCTCACCCTGCTAAAAGCAACTCCCTTTTGACACTTGCTTTCCTGATCGTATCAGTAGCAGAAATAGAGGGTGGTGAGTCTTACACTGGCTCTTAGAGCTACTGCCTGGAATTAACACTTCTGCTCCCATTTCAATGGAAATGCATGGTCATGTCTAACTTCAAAGGGGCCAGGAAGTTCAGTCCTACCATGTGCCTACAAAGTAGAGAGCCAGAAGTATATGGTGAATAGCACAACTGCTTATGCTTTGAGGTCTTAGTCCTAAGTCATTGTTGGCATGCCATAAGTATATGTTATCAGTAACAAAAGAAAATGCCTGAGATTTATTATTATGCTAGTAACCTCACATTGTTGTCTGGTAAATAGTATGGCTCCTTTAATGTTATTATAGGATGTTTTAGATAGGCCATCTGGAGAAAATAACATTATCTCCATGTTAATAGGCAGAAAGGTGTCAGCATCACTAGAGTAAGACCAGATGCACAGGATGGCTCCAGACAGCAGTACACAGCTGAGCACAAGCTAGGTGTTTGTATCTCAAACACTAGATAAAATTGAGAGGCTTGGGTGAGGTTGGGTTGAGGGAATAAATTCATCTCATTGAAGGAACCGTTTATTAATGTTTGATAGGAATTCTTGAAGTTGATACTTAAAACAGTTGAGAGACATCTCTGATAGACTGGGTCAGGTAATTATTATAGTCAAGGTGAGACATGTCTACCTTTTTAAATTGTAAGTTTTTTTTCCTTGGGTTCATCTGATTACATGTAAAAATGAATAAAGAACTTCATTTCATATAAATATTATATGGCATTTTATAAGAACACTAAGGTAGTGATGGCTACTGTTTGTCTTTCTATACTTAAACCTGCATAACTGCTAATTTTCTCAAACCAGGTGACAATTTAATTGGATACAGAAGAGAGAATGGCAGAACCCACTGGAGAACATTAACTGTTGAAAAGAATAGCACATAACTCACTTTTCAGTAGGATGGAAGTAGCACTATTGTTGCCCTTTTGTTATTTGTAAAATGGAGGCTTTAATGCTTAAGAAATCTTTTAAATGTTTTGCTCTTTAAGTGCACTGTTTCCCACAAGACAGGAAATGTTTGGTTCATAAGAACTGCATCTGATGATATTATTATGTCTGTGGCTTTTAAAGTGAGAATTTCTTAATGAGGCTTTTGCATTACGTAAACTTTTATTTTAAAATTTAACTACCCTAATAAGATCACTTGATCGATCTTAAATTTTAGCTTATTCACTTAATAATTTTTCACATGCTTACTTTTAATTTTCTCCACATCTTTTCAAAACAGTTTCTTTGGTTTGTATTATTAATAAACTACTTTTTATTCAGTAATGGGGAGAAAACATTTGATTTTACTCCATCTCATGTTTAATAATTGTTTAAAATTGTGTTATGTCAGTTGGAATGTTTTAAAATCAGTATAACCAGAAGAGTATATTATTATGAAATTTCACTATAGTATCTGTACATGCATCCTTGAAAAGACTTCATTATGTTGACACATTCAGTACTTCATACATCAGTAATATATATTATGCATTTTAAATATACATTCCATGATATATTTTTAATACAGTATCAGTTCCCTTATTTATATTAAATCATTTTAAAGCTTTATAATAATATTTAACAGACACTTAAATGTGTTATTATCAAACATGGAACATAAATCATTTTCATAGTTAAGCATTTAATAAAATGCAACAAGCCTCCACATCTATAATTAAGAGGTTTTGTGGGAAGCCCAGTAGTATGTGAAATAATTTGCACTTGTGCTCTCAATCAGGAATGTTCCTCATTTAACTCTAGAGACTGCAGAAGCAGATGATTACATGACCCAGAGACCCCTCTGCAGGCCCATTTACCTCCTCAATTTAGACAAATGATTATAGGCTTCATCAATCTTTTAAGAAGCTACAGAAAAGTTTCAAAACCATGTCCTTCATTTATGAAAAACCTGATTTTTTCAGCATTATCTATTTCAGTTTCGCAGAGAATATTAATGTAATGGTAAAGAAGAAGTGTGAATTAGCAATGAAATAAAGTTAAATGCATCAATTTTTATTTAAATTGAAGTCCATGATGTCTTTAGGGTTTTACGTTTTTTTTTTTTTTATGGTTATAATATTGTTTCACCACTTGGAACAGAATATGAGAAAAAAAATATGGAGATGGTAAGAGGGTAATGAATTTGAAGGAGATGAGAACAGACGTTACATTGATATTCCTCTAGGATTTCATTATATGTTGTAGTTCCAGTTTTCTCTATATTCCTTTTTTTTTTTTTTAAATCTGGCTGTTGTCTACACATTCTTTAGAAATCAACTTTGTGGCACTGCTTTCAGGAAGACTTCTATGACCTTAAAGACTGGGTTAGGGTTTATAATTATATAAAACCATAAGCATTTTATATTTTCCTTCATCCTGCATAACTTTACACTCAGAATGTTATAGCTGCTTGCTTTCCAGATGTATGTTTCTTTTAGCAGAAATTGTATCTGACTCACAAGTGTTAAATCCATGGTGGTTGTGTAATGATTGTTCAGTGAATGAATGCTTTTTCAGCCTAGAAGAACTGACTGGATTGAGTGTACCGGACTGCAATAAATTTGGCTTTGAAGAGGGATAGCACTGGGAAAAAAATGCGACTGGATATTTATATTCAGAACATTTGGAAAAGAATTCTTTCTTTTTATGTTTTGTTTTTTAGAGCATTGAGAACTATTCTTGATTAGAAAGCAGGATCTGATTTCTAATTCTGTTTGTTCAATGGCATCTGTATTTGTGTGCCCCTGGACAAGCCACCTAACCTCTCTGAACATCAGTTTCTGCATTTGTGAAAAGAAGGCCCTTAACTTGATTTCCAGGGTTCCTTTGAGCACCTATATTATTACTATATGAAAAGCAACTTGATATCAGTGACAGGGCTAGTTCCTAACCTGATGAGCTTCCTCTTAAAGTGATGATGGGTATTGCTTTGTTTTATCAAATGTCAATAAACTCTAGTGGAAGCAGAATACTTGGAGAACCTTCTTGATTTGTTGACAAAGGAATGTTTTGATTCCATATTATTGCCAGAGATTCAGTAATGGAAATTATGATTGACTTACTCCTGAAACATAGGTCCCCAGACTTTAGGAAGGGTAAGTTCCAATATGGACTGAATTTCAGACCAAGCAGAAATGATGTTACCATTTACTGTAGATAAACCACCATTGGATAAATAGAAGGTGAATTAGGTGTAACTGCTACTGTAACAGATCCAGTAAAAAGTTACTTAAAGAACAGATACATCATTATTTTCTCTCCCTCACGATTGTCCTGGAATGGTATTATCTTCTACTCAGTCATTAAGGGACTTGGATTCCTTTCAAGTCAGTGCTGTATGCTAGGGTATGTTGTCATCTGTTTGATTTAAGCTAGGTTGCTGCTAATTCTTGGTTTTGGTTGAGGTGTGCGTGGGATGTGGTTGGGAAGAGATGAATGCAGGGAAGCACATGTGCAATGTTTCAAATGGCACATATCATTGCGGTCACATTCCGTACTTAGAAGCAAGGAAAATTGGGAAATGTACTCAATCCCCAGCTGTGTTTCTAGGAAGAAGAAGAAAAGAATGGACTTTGGTGGACATATTTTATGACTTTCAGTAATTAGAAGTGAAATGGCCAAATGTATCATATAATTTGAATCATCATTATATTTCTTTTGGACATATCTATTCTCACATTACAAATATGTAATTTCACAGTTAAATATTTTCATAGCATACCCATACAGTAGAATGCCTTGTAGCCCCTAAAATCTTTTATAAAAGAATAAGTAATAAAATGGAAACAAATATACAACATATGGTTGTTATATTAGCAAGATACGAAAAAAGTTATGAAATAAAATAATTTTTATAAAAATTGTTTAGATAAATATAGCAAAGAGATTAGAAAAAAGTTGAAAATATTAGTGTTTGTTATCTTCGATGGTAGAATTTTTCACATTTTATGTTTTCTCTTTATATATCCATATTCTCTAAATTTTCTCCATTGAACATATGTTTATTCGGGTAATAAGCAAAAACCAATAAACATTTATGTTTACAAGAGAGAATTTTGTAATGACCCAGGAGGAGTTAAATTTATTCACACTTAACTTCAGCTATTGATTCTGATAGAATTAGTGATCTCTTTGGTCCATAGTAGCTAGGTGGACTTAAAGTCTCTCAGAGAAAAGATGCCATAAAACTTGGCATCTAGAAAGAAATGGTAATTTTGACTTATGGTCCTCTTTCATAAGAGCTGTTCTCATAGTAAACCAAATGCATATTGTAACATATAAAGTCTTATCACCAAGTCCATAAAAGCACATAAATGTCTTACTTCCCAAAGTCAGTGAAGCAGAATGTCTGGAATGACTGCAACATTTAAAAGATAAAAATTTTTTCTTATCTAAATAGTTCAGTTGGTTCAAAAGTTCAGCCATCCATTATTTATCTATTTTGAGTTTGGGTTCCAGACTACTTTTGGTCACAACCAAATGAAATAAGACAGCAAACTTTTTATCATGAGAAATGCTCATGTTCCCTCGATAATGGGATCTCTACTTTTAAAGGCCATTTTTCTACGTGATTATGACAAGTAGCCATCTTACCTCTTTTTATTTTTAATTAATCAGTTTGAGTTCATTTTTATAAAACAAAGGAAAAACAGGTTTTAAAAAGAGAAGTCTTGACATTACCATCAATATTCTCTTTTTATATTGCCAAGTTGTGAGACATATCCATTAGGAAGGTACAATAGTTCCACTTATCCGCAGTTTTACTTTTTATTGTTTTACCCACAGTCAGCTGCAGTCCAAAAATATTAAATGGAAAATTCCAGAAATAAACAATTCATAAGTTTTAAGTTGTGTACTGTTCTGCGTAGTATGATGAAATCTTTTCTGTCCTTCCTGGGATGTGAATCATCCCTTTGTCCAGCATATCCACACTGGATAGTCTCCCGCCTGTTATTCATTTAGTAGTGTTCTCAGTTGTCAGACTGTCATAGTATCACAGTGTTTGTGTTCAAATAACCCTTATTTAATGATGCTCCCAAAGCGCAAGAGTGGCGATGCTGGCAATTAGGATATGCAAAGGAGAAGCTGTAAAGTGTATGTATGTCTGTATAGGAAAAAACATAATATATACAGGGGTCAGTAATATCCACGGTTTCAGGCATCCATTGGGGGTCTTGGAACATATCCCCTTCGGATAAGGGGGAACTACTATCTCTTAGGCCTGTGATTAATGTAAAGATCATTAGGATTATAATATACATGTATTTGGGAAGATATGGGGAGCGGGTGAGGGTGAAGTAGCACACAGGTTTGAAAGGGAACTAAAACCAAAATTTTCTTTAGTATTGGGCTTTGTATTGGTGGTTTTCCTGTTTTGCTTGTTTGTTTATTTTCTGCTTTTGATTTTTTTTTTTTTTGGTCTGGAGTGATATGGTCCTGAATAAGAAACACAGGGCTACATCTCAGGACTGGATTCAAGACTAGCTGGGAGGGCAACTGAAGAGTTTATATGTGCTATGAACTGTGTGCCTGTGCTCCTGTGCAATTTAAAGGAAATTATGATTGAGATCCTGGGTTAAAATCAACCCATCAAGTACTTGAGTGCAACTAAAGTTGTTTTCTCTCCTTGGTGTTTGCTATTTTCTCATTCGGGAAAAACCAGGAATGTTTTGTGTATAATAATGAGATAAAGTCCACTTTCATATTCTAAAGTTGTTTGTTAAAAATAGCACGAATCATGGCTTAATCTCTTTAGCAGTTAATAATAGTCTTAAATCTCAATAAATTAATTGACTTCTAATTTATTTTCTATTAGAATTTAGGCTGCACCTGAAAGTGGGAGTTTGAACTTCTCAAGTTATATGATACAGAGTGAATATTAGAAGAGTATAGACTGAGAGAACTTCATTTTATTTTGTGCATTCTCTTATTTTATACAAAGTTGGGCAGTGTTGTATCTTTGTTTCAAAACTGTCGTATGCAAATTAGGATAGTAATGCCCACTCTCTGATATATCTTTTAGGCACTGCATATTTATGAAAAGTTTTTCTATTCATCTAGTATAATTAAATTCAGTTTCACCACACATGTCACCTGTCTAATTTGCAGCATCTGCACTCTATAAATTTATGTTGACATAGCCTTTGGAGGGTTGTTATGTCAGTGTGGAGTAAAACAAATTTTCTCATTCACCAAATTGCCAGATCTCTCTACCAAGGTCTGACAATTAGGCTGAATGTGGATGCTGAACTTTACATCTAAGAATGATATCATCCAAGGAGAAGGATGCAAGTAGCCATGCAAGGGTTTATTTAACAAATATTTTTCAAAGCCTGTTCACCTCCATCAAGTCTGGTAAATTATATCTGACTCTTCGAAGCAGCAAATGCTTCTCACCTCTCCAGCAGGCATCACCTTTGCTGAAACACATGAATGTTTTTTTCCATCTTCGAGCTCTGTTTCCTCTTCAGTGGAATCTTGATGAGACCAAAGCACTTGAAGCATATCTCTGGCTCCTTCTGCTGACGTGAGATTTAAGTGTGAATTTGAGGACTCAGATTCTTCATGTGACTCTAACAGATCCTATTAAACTATGTCAAGCAGGAAAGAAAACAAGCTGATGAGGTCTAAGCAGTTCTGTCAATACAGTATACTACAGGAAAATTTTAGTATCAGTTAAATAAGAATCAACATTTTGTTCTCTGGCAGGAAAGAGAAAAAACAGTTCCTTGGCCTTACTGGACCTCTCCACACACTATTTTGTTGTGTATGAATCTTAGGTACTTCTAATGAAATTACTTTGTCTTTTATGAAAAGAATTTTAAAAAGTGGAAATGCTATATCATGATTTATGTGATTTAGGTACAAAGACTTTGTAAGATCCTTTTAGTTGGAAACATTTTGGCTCCAGGCATGTGAGGCTGTAGCTTTCGTACCTCTTTGGGATTCTGGAAAGTGTAGTCTAGAAGTTTCCTGTAGTGGATAGTAAAACTTGTAAAAGTAATAGCTCCCAGATTTGGAATGTCACTTCTGAAAGTTTATTATGGGCCAAGCACTGTGCTATCTGCTTTACATGTAATTCTCACAAGAAATTCAAGTATGAGATTTAAGTGTGTCTTAGTCAGCATTCTCCAAAGAAACAGAACCAATAGGATATATATAGACATGTATAAGATGAGATTTATTATAAGAATTGGCTCACACAGTTATGGAGGCCAAGAAGTCTCATGGCAACCAATCTGCCATCTGCAAGTTGAAGAACCAAGAAAGCTGGTAGTATAATTCAGTACAGTCCAAAGACCTGAACACAGGCCAGTGGTATAAGTACCAGTCTGAATCTGAAAGCCTGACAACCAGGAGCACTGATATCCTGGGGCAGGAGAAGATAGATGTCTCAACTCAAACAGCAAATTCATCCTTCCCTCTTTTTGTTCTATTCAGGCTCTCAGCAAATTGGATGATGCCCACTTGCATTGGTGAGACCAATCTTCTTTACTCAGTCTACTGATTCAAATGCTAATCTCTTCAGGAGATACCCTCACAGACACACCCAGAAATAATGTTTTACCAACTATCTGGGCATCCCTTCATCCAGTCAGGTCGACACATAAAATTAACCGGAACAAAGTGTTCCCCCATTTTATAGATGATAAAGCAGGTTTCAGGAGATTAAATAACTTGTTTGGGCCACACACAGGTTTAAGTGATACATGAGGAATTTGAACCAGGACTTGTATGACACCAAAATTTATACCCTAACCTAATCTCTTCCCTATGTGAACTTAAAAAGATTTTAATCTTTGACCTGGTAGTAACTGAGGAATTCTATCCTCAGCATGAAAAGAGAAGAATCTTCCATAAAAAATACTGATAGAACATGAAATAAAAACCTATGAGATGGAAGTTTTCTTACTACTTTCCAAGTAGAGAACACAATCTCCATCTCAAGTCTCAGTAACCTTCCCACCTTGCCTCTTTTTTTCTCTTATTTTCTAAGAATGGATTCTTGAAGGTAGTGGGGTTGCTTCTAATTGAGAATGTAGAGAGAAAAGGAAAAGATTTCCTACTTTGTGACTTGTTTTCTTATCAGTTTTTGTCCAAAGAGAAAAAAATGCCTTTGTTTTTAAAAACTTATTTCAATTCTTTCAAATCTCTTGCTCTAATAACTAAGATGGGGAGATTGTAATAGATCAAATTATCACTTCTGTACATTTCAGAAATTTTAAAAAATCAGGATTTCAAGAGTTCCAAAAAGACGAATTTAAAAGAAGATGCTCTGAATTTGAACATCAGAAACCTCACACCTCCTTTCTGTATACCTGACCTGACCACTTTACCTTTATAAGACTTCTCTCTGTCCTAAGACCATGTTTTCATTCTGTACTTACGATCTTGCTTTTGGGCCTTGGGGATTAGGACAGGGTCAGAGAAGATAGTAGGGAAGACAAGGCCATCTTATTTAAAGACTACTCTTCTGCTGGTCACTATCACTTTATTTAGTTTATTTCTGTCACTCTGCTTATGATAATCTGAAATTATGTTGATTACTTATTTACCACTTCATTATATATATTTTTTCTCAGCATAATGCCAGGATTATGGGAACAGGGACCTTGTCTCTCTTGTTCCTTGCTGTGTCTTTAGGTTATAGAAGAGAGCCAGTTACCTTTTATATGCTCAATGAATTAACTAAGGTGGAGCCTTAAGAGGGCATTCTTTTTAGGAACATAATACTTTGGCACATTCCTATCCGTGCCCCACAGGCAATGTATTTCTTCAATTGGAAGAAAACTAGTATCAGATATAATTATAATATCACCATTTTACAGCCTTCTAATTAAAAAGTGGATTATGGCAAAGATCATGAACATTGATAATATCAAAAAGAGATATATCATACTAATATTCTATATAATATGGTTCTTCTGGTATAATTCACATAATCACCTATGAAGTATTCTTGCCAAAAAATTTAACCTGACTCATATAAGGCTCCAACTTTAACCACTGGTTTATAGGAAATACAGAGCAGAGGAAGATATTAAACAACACCATAGCAATTTAATTAGCAAAATCTAGAATAGAGAACTATAGGACAAACAACTAATTAATAAATTAATTATAATTTATATATTAGTTATGAATTCTTATTAATAAATAAGTTGAAAGAAAAGTGGAAAGGAAGCAATATATTAAAGATACCTAAGGAGGTATCACAATTAGCCAAATTGTGAACTTTAGTTCCTATTAGAATGTCTACTATTGAAAATAATTTCGAGGAATCAGAGAAGTGTGGACACCAATTGGATATTTGCCATTAATGTGGAATTGTCATTAATATTTTGGAAATGGGGAAAGCTATCCTTGGGAAAGTTCCATGCCGAAAATAGGCTTTAAAGCAATTCAGGTAATAGTTTTAGCTTAGCTGGGGATGGGTGGGAGGGTGGGTGCGAAAAATATTTGAATATTTTGTCATTAGGCAGTGTCTCCTTTCATTTCTAGTCATACTTTCCCTCTTAAAGTCGACTTTGATATTTGTCTGATATTTATACACATTTCCAACCTTCTTTATGTTAGCTTTTGCTTGATATATATATTTCTATACTTTCAATTTCTCTTAGGTGACTCTATTTCAAACTGCATATATCTTTTAATCTAATTTTTCTACTTTATCTTTCACTTGAATTAAGTTTTTTATATGAAAAATAATTACTGATATATTAAAATTTAAATATACCATCTTAATTAGTGTTTCTATATTTCCTTTTGTCTTTTTTTTCTTTTTACTTTCTTTTGGGTTGACTTTTTTAATTATTTCATTTTCCCTTTTTTAACATCTTAGAAGTTATATACTTTTTTTTTTAAATTTAGTCTTAGTGATTACACTAGATGTTACAATATAAATTCTTGGTTTATCAAAGACTATTATTAATTCATGATTTTATTTTCTTCCCAACATTCCAGAAGGATCTTTGACTATTTTAGCTTTCTATGCTTTTTAAAACATTTCTTATAACGCAAGCTTGCTGGGGGAAAAGTCGTTTCAACTTTTGTCTCTCTGAATATATCTTTATTTCACTTTCAGTTTTGTAGAATGTATTCACTGAGTATAGGATACTAGTGTGAAAGTTGTCTTTTCCTCCTCAGCATGTTAAGAGTATCATATCTTGACTTTTGGCATCCATTGTGTCCGGTGAACAGTCAGCTGTAATACTTTTTATCATTTAGAAAAATCTCCACATAAAATGTTTTATGGCTGCTTTTAAGATTTTCTTTCTCTTTGGTTTTCAGCAGTTTGAGAATAATGTACTTAGATGTGGTTTTCTTTGTATTCATTATTCTTGGAGTTTTCAGAACTTCAATCCATAGGCTGATATCGTCAATACATTTTGGAAAAGTTTGTGGCAATTAACTCTTCAAGCATTTTTTTCTGTCTTATGTTTTCCTGTCTTCTTTCGGGTAACTTTTTTTTTTTTCTAAAAAAAAAAAGATTTTTATATCTTTGCTGAAATTCCCCTTCTTTTAAGTATGTTGTCCACATACTTATGATAGTTTAAAGCCCCCTGTGTTATAATTATACCATCTGTGTGATCTCTGGGTTTGCTTCTATTGACTTATCTTTTGTAACCAGGGCTCATATATTTTTGCTTCTACACATATCTCATGTATTTTTAAATTAAATTTATTGGAGTGACATTCGTTAATAAGATTATATAAGTTTCAAGTGTACAATTCTATAATACGTCATCTGTGTATTGCATTGTGTCCTCACGACTTTTTATGTTACCATGTATTTGACTCCCTTTAATCTCTTGAACCTCCCCCACACCCCCTTTCTCTCTGGTAATCACCATACCATTGTCTGGGTCTGTGAGTTCTTTTGGTTTGTTTTGCTTGTTCATTGTTACTTTCTGTTTTATATCCCACATATGAATGAAAGCATATGGTTCTTGATCTTTTCTGCCTGATTTGTTTTGCTTAGCATGGTACTTTCAAGATCTATCTATATTGTCATAAATAGCAGTGTTTCATCTTTTCTTATGGCTGAGTAGTATTCCTTTGTATATAAATACCTAATTTTTTTATCTAGTCATCTATTGAAGGATATTAAGATTGTTTCTTCATCTTGGCTATCATGAATAATGTTGCAGTGAACATCAAGGTGCACGTATCTTTACGAATAAATGTTCAAATTTTTCTGGGAAATACCCACAAAAGGGATTGCCTGGTTATATAGTAGCTCTATTCTTAATTTTTTGAGGAACCTCCATACTTTTTTCCATACTGTACCAATTTACATTTCCTCCAGCAGTGTATGAAGGTTCCTTTTTCTCCACATCGTCTCCAACAGTTGTTTCTTGTCTTGTTGATGATAGCCGTTCTAACAAGTGTGAGGTGGTATCTCATTGTGGTTTTGATTTGCATTTTCCTTATACCTAGTGAAGTGAAACATCTTTTCATATATCTGTTGGTCATTTATATGCCTTCTTGGGAAGAATGTTTCTTCAGGTCCTCTACCTAGTTTTTAATTGGATACTTTGTTTGTTGTTGTTGAGTTGTATGAGTTCTTTATATATTTTAAATATTAGCCTCTTATTGGAGGTCTTGTTTGGTCCCATTTGGTTGGTTGCCTCTGTTTTGTTGATAGTTCCTTTTGCTGTGCAGCTTTTAAGTTTGATGTCGTCCTATTCATTTATTTTTGCTTTTATTTCCCTTGCCTTTGGAGTCAAATTCATAAAATCCTTTCTGAGACTAAAGTCCATAAGTTTAGTACCTATGTTTTCTTCTATGTGTTTTATCATTTCAAGTTTGATAGTTAGGTTTTTGATCCATTTTGTGTTAATTTTTGTGTATGGTGACAGATAGCAGTCTTGTTTCATTCTTTTGCATGTGGCTTTCCAATTTTTCCCACACCATTTATTGAAGAGGCTTTCTTTCCTCTATTGTATGTTTTGGGCTTCCTCGTTCAATGATAGTTGCCCATATAACATGTGGGTTTATTTCTGGGCTCTCAGTTCCGTTTGCCATTGGTCTGTGTGTTTTTCTGCCAATACCATGTTGTTTTGATTATTGTAGCTTTGTTGTATAATTTGAAGTCAATGGAGTGTGATAAGCCGAAGTTTTGGCTATTCAGGGTCTTTTGTGATTCCATACAAATTTGATTTTTTGTTGTATATATTTCTTTGAAAAATATCATTGGGATTTTGATGGGGATTGCATTAAATCTGTATATTACATTTGATAATATGGCCATTTTAACTATGTTGATTCTTCCAATTCATGAACATGGAATATCTTTTTATTTCTTTGTGTCTTCTTCAATTTCTTTCAATAATGTCTTATAGTTTTCAGTGTATAGGTCCTTCACATCCTTTGTTAAGTTTATTCTTAGGTATTTATTCCTTTTTTGCAATTGAAAATTAATTTTTTCCATTTCTTTTTCTGAAATTTCTTTGTTAGTACATAGGAACACTATATTTTTATACATTGACTTTGTATCTTGCAATTTTACTGTATTTATGTTTCTAATAGTTTTTTTTTATTTTTGGTGGAGTCTTTAGAGTTTTCTATATAAAGAATCATGTCATCTTCAAAAAATGACTGTTGTACTTCTTCATTCTCATTTTGAATTCCTTTTCTTTCTTTCCTTTGCCTCATTGCTCTAGCTAGGAATTCTAGTACTTATGTTGTGCAACAGAAGTGAGAGTGGGTGTCCTTGTCTTGTTCCTGATCTTAGAGGAAAAGCTTTCAGTTTTTTACCATTGGGTATGATATTAACTGAGGATTTGTCACCTGCGGACTTTATTATGTTGAGGTACTTTCCTTCTATATCCATTTTATTGAATGTTTTAATCATAAATAGATGTTGTATCTTGTCAAATGCTTTTCTACATTTATTGATATCATGATTTTAATCCTTTATTTTGTAAATGTGGCATATCATATTGATCATTTTACATATGTTAAACCATCTTTACACCACTGGAATGAACCCTGATTGATTGTGATGTATTATTTTTTAACATATGTTTGCATTTGATTTGCTCATATTTTTTTATAGGATTTTTGCATCTATATTCATCAGAGATATTGGTTTGTAATTTTTTTTTGTTGTGTTGTTTTTGCCAGGTTTTAGTATTTTGACCTCATAAAATGAATTAGAAAGTATCGCCTCTTCAATTTTTTTGGAAGAGTTTGAGAAGAGTAGTTATTAAACCTTCTTTAAATGTTTGGTAGAATTCACTATTGAAGACATCTGGTCCTGGACTTTTATTTTTAGGGGGAAGTTTTTGATGACAATTTCAATTTTCATATGATTAATTGGTCTAGTTAGATTTTCCATTTATTCTTGTTTCAGTTGAGGAAGGTTGTGTATAACTAAGAACTTGTACATTTCTCCTAGGTTATCAAATTCGGTGGCATATATCTTTTCATAGTATTTGTCTATAGTTCTTTGTATTTCTGTGGTGTCCATTTAACTTCCCTTTCATTTCTGATTGTTTATTTCAGTCTTTTTGTCGTTGTTGTTGTTTAGTGAGTCTAGCTTAAAGTTTGTCAATTTTATTAATCTTTTCAAAGAGCCAGCTCTTTGTTGCATTAATTTTTGTCTTTTTGTTTTCTATTTCATTTAATTTGGCTCTAATTTTTATTATTTCCTTCCTTCCACTGACTTTGGGCTTCATGTGTTCTTTTTCTAGTTCTTTAAGGTACAATGTTAGGTTGTTTATTTGAGATTTTTCTTGTTTCTTGAGGTAGGCTTGGACTGATATAAACGTCCCTCTTATTGCTGCTTTTAGTGTATCCCCTAAATTTTGATATGTCATATTGTCATTTTAGGCCAGATTGTAGGCTAAATCAGAAGGCACAGAAGTAAATAATATTTACCCTTAAAATAAGGTGCAGTCTGTTGAGTCACTCTGTTCAGGGCCTGAGCTAATTTTACCTACAATTGAGCTGGTTCTGGCTCTGTTACAATTTTAATTTAGTTCAGTTTACCACTATCATTTAAATAATTTGAAGGTGGACTCAGGACTTGCCTTCAGAAAGACCTGGATTTGAGTACTTGTGATGCTCCAGAGTTCTTTTGTTATACAATCCAACTTCCAGAACTGTGGTCATGTTTCTGCCGTATATCTTGTTTGCCAGCTCTTTGGGTTACTAGGGGTGAATCTTTTCTCTTCAGTTCTTCCCTTGTCTTTCTGTGTTTCTGGATATTTCTCTCCCCTTCATACTTTGTTTTCCTATCCTCGAAGACCCCTGAAGTATACTTAGTGAAGGCCTTCAGAGCTTTGGAGCATTTTCCCTCAGCTTTCCTGCTCTATCTCCAACATTAAGCAGCTGCTGCTTTAAAATCAAGGAAGAGCTGTTTTTATCTGAGAGAAATTCCTTTTGGTTCTCCTGCACTGTACTCATTTTTTTTTTTTTTTACTGTAGCTGCCTTGCATTTTGGGAAGGCTCAGTGTACATTGGAGAGATCTTCAACAGCTTTTCTGCTCCACCTTCAGCAGTTAGAAGCCACTACCTTGCCCTTAGGGGGAATATCTCAGCAATCCTGTCCTGCTCCCAGCCTTCAACAAGCTGTCCCACACATTCAGTGAAGGTCTGTGGGAATGAGTTTGTCAGTGGGTGAAGACTCATTCCTTGGCTTGAACTAGTTATTCTAATCACACTAGCACATACGTGCCTTATGTTACCATTAAAAATTTATTAAAAGTTCATCTGGCTTCTCTTTATTTCCATCTATGGAAGATTTCTGCTCATTCTTTAGGGATGATAGCAACTGGGATCTTTCCTAGCCAGTCATTTTTCTGAAATTTATTTTATTTAGGTTATTTTGTTGTGAATGAATCTTTAGCTTTCTGAGGAGTTTAAAACAATTACGATTTTTGTAGCTTATGCAGTTTGTTTTAATTACTCGGTAGAAGAAATGGTCTTTTGAAATGTTCTACATCCTAAACAGAAACAAGTATTTCACTGTTAGTTTTAACTGTATCTCACAAGTAATGACACACAGAACTTTAATTTTTCTGTAGTTTGTTGGGATTGAGTTTTGAAATCTCCAACTCTTTCTCTAAATTATTTCTTATTGTTTATTTCAAATTTAATTGTATTTTACTAATTTTATTTTGGCCTATATGATATTGATTTTCCTTTTGAAATCTAATGAGATTTCCTTTATGACCTTGTAAACTTCAGTATTTGTGAGACTGTCCTGTGTTCTTTAAAAGACTATCTATTGCTGGGGTGCAGAATTCTATTTCCCTTTTACTAATTACTGATTTGCTTGTGGACTAAGTTTATTTTTCCAATTTTATTTTTTACATTGACTGTTACTTATTTTCAAGAAATAAAATGCATTAGATCTTTTCATATTTACTTGTCCTCATTTCATTTATACTTCATTTTATAATTTCTTATCTGATTTAATGGATCTTTTTAATCTATCCTATTTCAAAGTCTTTGTATTTTTATTTCACACATTTAGTTCATCTGGAGCAAATTTACACTTATGTTGTTGATTTCCTTAGCTTTTTAGTGGTATCAGCCGAGATAGCTAGATAGCATATCTTTGTGTGTTTAAGTAGGCTGATTTTAAGGGAGATTTTCGTTGTTATTTTCTCTCTTCTGCTCTTGCTTCCTCCTCCTTTCCTCTGCACTCTCCCTGTCTAAGGGTCTTGCCATTTTCCTTACTGGCATCATCAAACCGCAGTTCAGATACTGGGTTCTTAAATGACATTTTATATTACTGCCAAGTTAATATTAGATATACGTAGATCTAGTCACAAAGCTAGTAGACGACTTAATTTATCCTCGCTTACAAGGCTGTGTTTTTGTCCTGTATAGGTCTTTTGTTTTTATTTAAATTAGTTTCTTAGGTGGGAGTTGATTTTAGGTTTCTTTGAGAGACTGGGAGCCTCAGCTCACGTCCTAGATTCTGGTGATGAGTCTGACTTATGCCCTATCTGAGCTGCCATTCTTGGCTCTGATTACTCTGAACAGCCACATTCCCACCTGCTGCTGCTTCACTCTGGACTGTGACCGCCTTGGGTCTGCTGCTTCATTTCCACCCGCCAATTATTGTTTTCTATATCTGGTCAATTTACTGTTGTTTCTGAGCCCAGCTGTGCCATTCATTTCCCCCTCCTTATTAATTTCTGATTTCATTACTAATATTATTATTATTTCTGTCCTTCTTGCCTTCGAAAGTCTCACTGTTCTTTTTGGATCTTGGATACTTGTCTGTTATGTCAACATTGGCATATGAACACTATTTATTGAATACCACGGGTATACTTTTGGCTCTATTACCAGATTGAAAAGCTAGGATTTTTTTCTTAGTTTAAAAAACTGGAAGGATCTGTTGCTTTTATAATATTGGCTTCTTAGATGATGGCAGAACTCGGCTAATATTTCGAAAGCGATCATAACTATCAATTTTAATTTTCATTTGTGTTGAAATGTCTTGTATTGATGTTTTTTCCTATTATTCTTTGAACATTATGCTGCCTAAAGTCTTTTGAAAAGGAATAATGAAGGTATTTGTACATGCAAAAAGCCTATTCTTTTACACAAATTTATTTCCAGAATGAGCTAATTGAAATTTGCTGATACTAAGAGTAAAACAGCCAATTATTCTGAGAAAGAAAATAAAATTTTTTTTCCTTTCCAGACACCACTTTTTAGCCTCAGAAAAATAACTGCCGCCTCCCCTGCCCCTTTTTTTTCCATGCAAGTTGGTTCTTTTCCTCTTTTCCTTTGTGCCACTGAATAAATTTTGAAAGGTGAGTTAGCAGTTTAGTATTTTGAAGAGGTGATTTGGCCACCATCCAGGATACTAATGAAACATCAATGGCTTGCAGAGAGGCTTGCTATTTTAAGTATTATTTCCTCAAGCTCTCAGAAGACCTGCTGGGAAATTATGTATAATTCTTTCAATGGACCTATGTCAGTGAATTCTTCAAGTACAACTCACCTCTGGCTAACTCTTCATCTAGCCCTATGTATCAGCAGAGTAGGTGGCTGCCTCAACTATTTTATTTGAAGAGGTCCAGAGATCTGCTTGTACCTCAAATTGTTCACTGCTGGTTTGAACAGATTCCTACTGTTAGGTTCATTTACAGGGAAACCATATCTGGTTGTATAGTTTGAAGTCTTGGAGGATGCTCTTAACATAGTCTGTGAATGGCGCCCCCTGTGTTTGTGCACTGCATCGACTATCTGTGGAGCCATTGCTGATTTCTTGAGGTAAGATATTTTCCTCTGGAAGATTCTGTAACAATGCAAGATACCCAGGAACACAGGATTGTGGATTGGTTGGTTAAATGAACTAACTGGATATTAGTTATGAAAGTAGTTCTGAAGGAATTAGGCAGAAAGGGAGTGTGTTAGACTAGAAAATGGAAATAAAGTCAAAGAGAGGTGTCTGTCTTCATCAGGTGGAGTTATGAGGGAGAAAAGCTAGGGTGCAGTGGGAAGATAGTGTGTGCTGCGTGAGATGCCAGAAAAGGAAGGAAAACCCCAGTCAACAATGGGGTCGGGGAGGAGACACTGAAGAGAAATTTAACCTTATACATAGTTTAGCCAGAGCCTGCCTTGTTAAGATTATAATTTCTAAGATATTAGGAAATATTTGATATTATTAATAATTATTAATAGAAATTTTATAATTATGAAAATCATTGATCAAAATTTTAGTAACATTTAAAATGCTAAGTGTATTAGTTTTCTATTTCTGCTGTAACAAATACCACCAATTTACCAGCTTGAACAACTCAAGTTTATTACCTTATAGATCTGTAAGTCAGACGTCTGCTATCAGACTCTTAAAATGAAGGCATTGACCGGGCAGCATTCCTTTATGTAGGCTCTGGATAAATTCTTTCCTTGACATCTCTAGATTCTAGAGGTTACTCACATTCCTTGGCTCATGGCTCCCTTTTTCCATCTTTAAAACCATTAATGTTTTATCTCTCAGATCTCTCACTGTCACATCTCTTTGACTCTCTCTTTGACTCTTTTCTACTTTTAGGACCCTTGTGATTACATGGGACT
This sequence comes from Pteropus medius, assembly GCF_902729225.1. Lineage (NCBI taxonomy): Eukaryota > Metazoa > Chordata > Mammalia > Chiroptera > Pteropodidae > Pteropus > Pteropus medius. The sequence goes on along the minus strand of NW_024344378.1, from coordinate 35,182,156 downwards.
TACCCACATAATCCAAGATAACCTCTATTTTAAAGTAAACCGATTAATCATCTTAATTCTATCTCCAACCTTAATTTCTCTTTGCCATATAATCTGATATATTTGCAGATTCCTTGAGTTAGAACATGACACTGTTGGGGGAGGGGGCATTATTCTATCTACCACACTCAGTATAATGGTTTTAATAATGTAATAGATAACATTTATTTGGCATTTACCATTTTGTATAATGCTTAGTATTTCATATGCATTATCTACAAAACAACCCAAAGAAGCAGGTATCCTTATTATCTCCATTTCATAGATAGGGAAATTGTGACCTAGAAAGTGCTAAATAACTTGCCCAAGGCCACACAATAAATGGCAGGGCCAGCCTTCAAACCCATGTGGTTCTAGAACCAGCACCCTAAACACTTTGCTCTACTGTCTTCCATTTTTTCTTAGCTTATGTTGCCCTTCTCTGAAAACTTCTCCCACAAAACGTGCTGTCCCTTTTTGATCATTTCTTTACAATGTCACTATACTTATATGACTATAATTATTTGAATTATGAGTAGACAGTTGGCTCAAAATGACCTCATTGAATTTTCTCTCTGAGAATTAGGAATTGTGACAGAGAATTCTAATTAGTTGATTGGTGGCACTGGAATAGTGAGGCCATGTTGTTTTAGTGTACTATTTTTGTACACTATTTTTGATCTCATGTTTAGAGAAATAAAGTCAGTTTATTTGCAGTTGTGGAATAAAAGATACACAGAAGTAGGGAACAGAGCCCATATGGTTCTAAAGGATAGGAGAGTATTGTTGTCTGGGTTTCTAATAACTTTCCAGTTCCTAATTCTAGTACCCTTTGAAGCTCTGCTCTACTTCTTTGAGTTATGTGATATGCCCTTTTATCTTTTCAGTATATTCTATATCCTTTAGATATATTGTCCTTTTTGCTTAAGTTAGTCTGCATGGGTCTCTATATCTTGAAATCAAAGGAAATTTTGACTAAGGTTTTCAGCATGTTATTTTTGTGTTTTTAACTTATTTCTTAAAATATTTATTAATTTTGCCTTGTAGATAATATGGATAATACTATGCTCCATGTACATGAGGAACTTAAATGCTAAAATGAATCATACCAGCCTGGTGATGGGCAATGCTTTTATCATTTTGTGTTTCAAAATTAATTTCACCTTATTGTGAGACATTCCAGTATTATCAGCACTTATTCAATTAATCATAAAACAGATATTATTCAAGGAGTTTGAAGGATGTTTTGAGGGAGATTATTTCTATTTAATCCTATGCAGTTTTGTCAAGATCAAGAAACAATGTATTTCCCGCCCCCCTCTCTTTATACGTTTTATGGAGATATAGAAGACTTGTATTCCCATTACCTAATATGTCGGATAGGTGTCTCTTGTTAAAATACTAAAATTATTTACATAGGCCAATGTTTCTCAGCCAGGGCAATTCGAAAATTTTGGGTGATTTTTGAGGCACTATATAGCCTTGACATTTCATGAGCCGCACCATTTCATATGTTGAAATCATTTTCATGCAAATCATACTTAGACCTTGTGTTTGAAGATGACAGAACTTTCATGTATTTTAATGATCATTTAAAGAGCTCAACCCAGATGGCAGAAAGGATGATATTTTTTCCTTTGAAAAGCTGAGCTTTTTATAATGCCATATATCAAACATTGAGGGAAACAGACATTATTGCAATATGGTTTCTTGTGTAAATGCAGACATGTGTATTTTTTATGCTTACAAAAAGGTTTGAGGTTAACTAAAATGCCTGTTACAAATGGATACCAAACTGAAATTCATTTCGGAGAATTTGCTTCTCATTTTCATCTTTTTGAAAGCTGTCACCATTGTATTGCCATGGAGAAATCATGAAAAAACAACATGAGCAAACAATAGCAGTAGATAGCATTATTTATTTTTATTATTAATAAACAGCAACATGTTTATTAAAAATCTCCTTTGAGTTTAATCTGAAACAGGAGGCTTTATGAAATGATTTCTTCAAACAAAGCTTTTCAATTTTTTTATTGCTGTCTTGACAATTAATTTGCTGATAACACTATGATTTTCTTTAAATCGCAAAGGTCCTTGGAAGCATCTGACAAAGGATTGCCCAGATTGCTCTTTTTCTGGTACAGTAAGAAACTGACAAAGATATTACATCACAACGCTAAAGACATACATAGGGTTGGGTTTCCTGCAGACTTTCTGATCTAAGGAAAATAATGCACCTCCTTAGAAGATATAATAACCCACCACATCAGCCTTATAGACATCATTTGACAGTTACTTTAATATCAGTCAAAATTAAAAAAGATCAAATGGCATAATTTTATAGCCAAATTCAAGTCACGTTTTATCAATGCTGAAATCATTAGTTGTATCTATGACATAAATAGTCATAGATACAAGTATATATGGAGATTGTTTTTTTCCTCTTGGCAAGATTTTACTCTTAGATATGAAAGTATGGTGATGAGTAAGAGAACAATTTTATTTTTGGCAAAATAAATAATTTGAGATGCTTAGAGCTGAGATGAGTGGATGACTACTTGACACTATTACTTGATCATCAGCAACTAACTATTAGAAGCCTAAAGAAGAGACTTTTGAATTTATGAACGTGAGCTGGCCCTAAAGAACATGCTGATTCCCTTGCAAAGGCACCTCAAGGTCCTGGAAGGTTGCCTGGTTTGTTTGACAAATGTTCAGATTCAGTAGAATAGCTTTCCTTCTAAAATATTTGATTTATTTTTTGAGCAATGCCTTAAAATATTTTAACTCATTTAATAGCCTTAAATCAGATGATAAAGAAGAAAAGATTTTTTTTTCTTTTTTAAATATTCGCTTGAAATTAAATATTGGTATAAGAACATTCTACTTTTAGGGCAATATTAGATAATTAAGGTCAATAATGTAATGACCTTTTTGGTTCTTATAAATACACTGCCCTGTAAGAGTCTTCTTTTGAATTTGCTAATTATTGCTGACATAGGCTTTTAAGCACATTTTTCTTTTTCTTTTCCTTTTTTTTTTCTTTTCTTCTTTTCTTTCTGAATATCAGAAATTTAGAATTGAAAGAGAGTTTAGTTATCATTGTCCTTATTTCTGATGTGAATACATAAGATTAAGTGACTTGCCTCAGGTTACACAACCTAGCAAGCAATACTCATGAAACTCTAGTTTGACAAAAATTTATATGACTCTCAAACTGGTATGGGCACAGTCTTGGCTGGGATAAAATAGCTCTGAAACAAATTGATTCTGATGAGATTTGCTTATAGTTTTCCCAGGCCTCTTATTTTGGCGTTAGTGTCCTGTTCTTTTCTCTTTTGCCTTATAAAATAATTCTTCTGGGTCCCCTCACCTGTATATGAAACATGAAATTTAGATCCAGACTGCCTGAGTAAAACTTACTGGCTGTGTGACCTAGAGCAAATTACCAATCCTGTGTGCCTCAGTTTCCTCATATGCAAAATGTAAATATTGATAGATGTGAGGCTTATATAGAATATTGCACATAAAACATTTAGCACAGATTTGGCTCATAGTAGATAACTGGCAATGGTAACTATGATAACTACTTTTGTTATCATCACTTTTAAGACAGTACCCTATAGCTATGTCAAAGTCCTTATTTTCCACCTGAGGTCTGCATCCTCTACATCTCTAAATATGATCAGTGATAATGTGATATACATAAGACTCAGTAGTGACTTCTGCTTTTTCTCAATTCTCTATGATCCAAGTTACTTAACAAACAAATATTGTCGATTGTGAACTTCTAAATATCTCTAATATCTATCCTCACCTCTCCAAGGATATTTCTATTACCTCATCCAGATCTTCATTAGTTCATTTTTTTTTAGTTTTTAGAATATACATTTTTCAATTTTTATAAAAATTAAATATAAAATTTTTCATCCATTACAAAGATAGGCTGCTCAGATAAATTGCAAAACCACCAATTCAAGATATCTGAATTTGTTTTTATTAATAAATAAATTAAAATGGATTTATTGATGTTCACATAGAATCACAGACAAAGCAGTAAGCAAGGCTTATATATAAAACGAGATCCATCAAATATAAGATCTTGGATCTATTGTCTGATTGCCCAGGATGTGTCATATTTCTTCTCACTTATAAAGGGCAAAGCCTCAAGTCAAGGTTTTGGTCTCCTGTAATAATCCTGTTTATTCTTCAGTGGCTCTGGCAAGCATTGTAGTAGGTGACATTGTTGCCTCTTGCCTCTGGCAACATTTTAACTCTTCCTTCGCTCCATTCTAAGCACTGATAACATAAATTCCTGTATCTGTCTTTGTAAACACATATACTTATTTCTTTTGCTTATTTACATTTTCACGTAAATTCCTCATGATGTATTTATCTTATAAAAAATTTACCGAAAAAGGAATGCTTGAAGTTGCTTTAGTGTTCAAATATGCTTATTTTTCTTTTTCAGTACATTTTTTGCAGTTTTGATGAGCTCTGTTTTATAAAAACTATATATGATATTGCCACTAAGTCAGGTTTAGAAATAAATTATCCAAACAATAAAGCATTTATATTTCTCTATAAAACAGTGAGCTCTAGGTACTGCTGCTGTTGCTGATTTTGAGTTGGTATTTTCCAGTAATCTCTTGTGGAAAATTTGTCACTGGACAGATGAAATGAGTTTAACTTTGTTTCTCTGTCAAGTTTTAAGATTTTCCCTGGAAGATAAACCACTGTGTCTTGTAAACCATTGTCAAATTCAGTAAATAGTATGACCTAGAAGCATAATTTTTATATGTCCTGCATTCCCTGTGTAGCATCTGCAGGTCTTCTTAGAACTTTGACACAGTTTAGGGAAAAGTTCAGAATAAGTAAAAGACGATTATTTTAAGCATAACTTCATTTCCCTAATGTTGCTTTATGTAAAGACATTGCTTTTCTCAGATAACGCTTTAAAAGCAACATGATCTTGTTTAATCACTAAAAATGAAAAAAGAAAATCAGTTAACAAAAGGCTGTTACATTACATAAAGAAATAGAAAAAAGTACTATAGATGAAAAGAAATTATGTCAACCAGACTCTAGAGGTGTGTTCAATAAGAAAAGCTTTGGGTATTTTATTGCATGTGTCATACAGACAAAGCATGCTTCTTTTTTTTTTTATCTTTGGATTTTAGATGCAGCTTCACAGTGGGGAGGTGTTTTCTGAGGAAGATAAAGGCAAGGCAAGAATACTACAAACCTGCCTTTAGCCAAAGCATTTTAGATAAACCTTGTTCCTTTTCTTTATGTGGGCATTGTTCACTGAAAGCTTTAAAAATCCAAAAGCTATCCTCTATATATGTATATTTTTGTCAAAATTTAGTGGCGGCATGACTGGAAAAGGATTGGGAAAACCTAAGCATCAAATATATATGAAGTTGAACATAGTAGAACATACGATGGAACCAGGGTACATGGTCAGGCAGCTGGCAATCAAGTCTTCCAGCAGATTGCTTTCTACGTGATGAATCTTATTTTATATTTTATTTTACTTGATTTTATTTAATGTTCAGCTTTATTGAGATATTATTGACATATAACATCGTGTAAGATTAAGGTGTACAATGTGTTGATTTGATATACTTTTGTATTACAAAATGATTACTATCGTAGCATTAGCTAACAACTCGATCTCATCACATAATTACCATTTTTTTTTATGGCAAGAAGATTTAAGATCTATTCTCTTTCAGTATATAATGAAGTATTTTAAAAAACTTTCAGTATATAATGAAGTATTTAAAAAAATCAAAATTTTAGCTTCATTGAGGTATAATTGACATAAAATTATAAGTTATTTAAAGTGTATATCATGGTAGTTTGATTATAAAACAGCATTATTAACTAAAATCTCTATGCTGTACATTAGATTCCCAGAACTTATTCATCTAATAATAACTGGAAATTTGTACCCTTTGACCATTATCTCCCCATTTCCCCCATCCCCCAGTCCCTGGTAACCACCATTCTGCATTTTCATGAATTTGGCTTTTTCAGGTTTCACATATAAGTGATAGCCTACAGCATTTATTTTTAATTGCCTATGACAGTATGCCAAAATATGATTAGCTGTGTGGATTGATTTTAACAGAAAAATTTGTGAGCACCTTCTTATCACTCTTTCAGTTTGACGACATTCAGTGTATTAGCAAAAAAAATTTCCCCAAAGATAGTTTATTGAACTTTGGATGTTTTAGAAGATATTGAACTATTTTGTCTCGAAAATGCCTTGGTTTTTCACATACTTCAAAAAAGAATTAAAACTTGAAGTTTCAAAAGGGTTCTTCTCTGCGATTCAGATATTTAGTGTTTTGAGAATGGGCCTTTGATCTTTGCATTTTTGGAGCGCAGGATCCAGAAATCTAGAATCATTATAGAAGTTATGAATAACACTGGGATGAAAATATGGGTCTTCTGGATGTGTCTGTAGTAACTCACCTGCTGTATTTCTACAATTGAAGGATTTTTGGATACAGAATTTTATTTTTTCAAATGCCATTAAGTTAGAGCATTCTCCATTTTTTGACCTCTGATTTTAGTCTCTCTGGCTTTTTCTTTTAACTCTTAAGTTCTCTTTGAAGTCAGTTCATCCTGGGCTCTTGGAGGACTAATACACATTGGTATAGGTAGCATTATGAATCTCTTACTTACTTGACTTGTGTGCAAAGCAGGCCCATAAGGTGCTGAATAGCCTTTTTTTTTATATTGGTCTAGAAGATTTATATTTCTTTCAGATATATTTTTTTTAAAAAATTGTATGTATGACAGTACCCTCCTTATGTCCCAAAAAATCTACCTAGAAGTAATAGATTATCTGTTCTATGTTTTGAATGCCTATATATGTGTAAATATGTAAATATATATATACATATGTATACATTACATATATAAACAGTTAAATATATTTAAACAACTAGTAAGATTGACTCAAAGCCTAGACAGAGTAGAGCAGATAAACTAATTTGGGAAAACAGTATTAGTTCATCTTAGAGTCTAAACAAATTTGGTTTTGATGAAAGAACAATACATTTAATCTTAATTTTTGATGTTCTGTTGAGGAAATATGGAATATGACTTCTGGACAAAGATTCTTCTACAAATTTGGCCGTAGTCATCTGACTTTGGAGATTTTTCTAATTTATACCTTTCTCTAAGAAGCCTCATGATAATTTTACCTACAAATAATAATTTATTTTGTTTTCTTGACTGTAGTTACACATGATCAAAATCTAGAGATTAAATGTCAGTTTTTGTTTGCTGGCCAGTGTGAATTGTGTCATCTGCATAAAATCAAGATATATGAGAGATAATATATAATTTTATATTTAAAATGTTGATGCTTTTAATATTACCTGTGATGGAAATCCTATTTTATTTTAATTTGATAAAGAAGAAGTGGTACATATATACAGTTTTAATTTGTTTTAATTTTTTGTTTTATTAAAACATGTAAGTGCTATATTTCTTGCATAAGAAAATATAGCGTTTAGGACTCTACTAAATTCCTAGTAAAATATTATTTAAAAACAACTCTGTACTGTGAACTCCAGCATTAATTCAAGAAGCTCACTGTGAAGCATGAGTTGTGTAGGTTTCTGTTATAACTAACCACTGTAAGTGCCAGTTGCCTTGGTATACATGCAGTGCCATGCAAGCAGAATAACATATATTTAGTTTTTCTCTGAAAGTGAAAATACTGAATTTAAGGAAATGCTCTTTTAAAATTTTGATACATATTGCTAATTTGCCCTATAGAGAGTTTGTACTGATTGATAACCGTGATGTGTATGAGAGCGTATCTTTTCCCATAACCTTATGGTTGTAAAGGCAGACTTCTTGGAAATTATCAATATTTCACATCTTTACCAACCTGTAGGTGAAAAGTTAATCTTTTAATTTTTATTTTTCTAATCACTAGTGTAAACAATCAAACTTTTAAAAACATCATGTATATTGAGGTATCATTTGTACACAGTAAAATGCCTTTTTTATGTTTATAGTTTGATGAGTTTTGTCCAATGTATATAATTGACAACTAACAACAATCAATATATAGAACATTTATCTTACTCATGTCTTTTTGTATCCAATTTCCTGCCTCTACACTAGCCACTGGCATCCTCTTGTCCCATACTGCATACAAAGACCTTGAGAAAAATACAGTGCAGAATGTTAACAAAATGCATTTCCCTTTTTTCTGATGTTATTTTCTCAAGTTTTGGTTACCTTATATACTTTGTGGTGTCTTTTGTCTTTTTTTTGTATTTCACCCCGCTTTTCTAGTTGTTCTTAGTGGGTGAGTTTGTCTGATTTTATTTAGAGAATGGTTTTTGTGGGCCCTAGTCCTGGCTGGTCCCACGTCTGGCTGTGATCCAGGCTCAGGGCTAGGGATAGGACCCCAGATCCAGCATGTTACATTAAACACAGTAGGGCACCTGCGCCTAGCTTATGTAAGAATGATTCAGCTTGCTGTATCACACATGTATGGCAGAATGCCACTATTGTTCTCTGGCGTACATAAGTCCGTGCGGTCCCCCAAACGCAGAAGAGCGTGCACCCCGCAAAAAATTTTGTGCATGCCATTTCATTCTCATGTCGGCCCCTCGTGTGTTCTTCCAACTGGGCGTCTCACCACTGAACCCTTCTCTTCTCGATCAGCTCAGTGTTGACAGTTTTTATTACAGTAGTTCCCTATTTCTGGTATCAATTTTTATATTAGGATAGATTATGGTGTGATTATAAACACTCTCCATATCTAATTGGCTTATCACAATACATAAAAGTTTATTTCTCCCTCATTGCTATGTGTCTGTTCTAGGTTAGATGGAGAGTGAATCTGCCACACATGCTCAGGGATCCTTGATGGAGGCCCTTCCATCTTGTGTTTGCACTTTCTGGAATGCAAGTCTTTCTTATTTGCAGTACCAGGAGAAGAGACCTATTTAAGCTCTTACCCCTACTCTTCTCTGTTTTAGCTAATACTTCTGCCAATGACCTATTGGTCAGAACTAGTGTTAGGTAGCTAGTAGGACATGTTACCCTGTCGCTCATGTCTGACTAGCTACCTAACACTAGCGCATGGTGCTGCCTAAGTGCAAAAGGGTGGGTAATATACTATTTTGTGCTCTTGGAAGGAGAAGAAAGCTAGTAGATAACTGCCATGGGAACTAATGTTTATTGAGAGTCTACTATATGCCAGGTCCTATGATAGGAAATATATATGTATTATTTCTTCTAAGAATCCTATGGAATAGACAATAATGTAATTTTTAAGATGAGGAAACCTGAGGATTATGCATGTTTAGTGTTTGTCTGTAGGTCACTCAACCAGTATTGCTGCAATTAGAATTTGAATCCAGAGTGCCTCTTGTTTGAAAGTCTGTACTTTTCCCACTAGGAAATAAATTATTCATGCAGTAAGTATTTGCTGAATTAGATAAATATGCTTTGGTATATGACACAGTCTTATTCAGTTTTTTTTTTTTTAAAGAAAAAATTACTGCTGATTCAAAACTTACACTTTAGAGAAAAATGTCAACTACGAATCTGTTACCTGTGAGATAAACTACTAGGTCATGGGAACTGAATTCTGGAACTAGTTCCTCGTTTTTTTTTTTATTCTGATGTCTGTCACTGTAGAAGATAAAACTACTGTGGGGGTAGTTCTCAGAAGAACTACCTTCTGAGTTCTTCTAGCTGGGCTAATAATCAAATTTAACAGAGACAGGTTAACAAGAGAAAATGTCCAAGTTTATTATGGATGTACATTTGGGGTTGTCGTAAGAAATGGAAGCTGAAAATGCATTGGGCAGTTGAGATTATCTGCTAATTTGGAGAAAGAAGAAGGGGTCTGGGGTTTCAAAGGGAAAGCAGGTAATTCACAGGAGGACACATGTGGTAAACAAATTCTTGCTGGATAACCCAGAAACAGTGGGACTTAGAGGGGAATCTCTTGAACAGATTTTACTTAGTCTCCACACTAATTCAAACAGGCTAAGGTGAATATGCCAAGAAGAATCTGCTAAGGTGAACATGACAAGATTCAGTTGCTGAAGCTGATTTTTCTATATAAATTCCTTTAGGCAGGAAAAGGGGAGGGTCAAAGATTCTTTCTGAGTCTTCTGTTTCTTAATAACCAACTTGAAATCAATATCCTCAAAAGCATATTTTGGTGCAGAAAAACTTTGGTTCCCTTCACTGCTTTTTTAAAGAAAAGGTCTGTAGACTAAAAAGATAGGAGCTATAAAATACAATCAAAATAGACACACATTCTGTGGGTAACTTTGGTATATTTTCAATATAAATAGCACTGAAAGAGCAGCAAACTATGATTGGCATATTACATGTTTTTAAGGATTAAAAGACCAGGAGCTTTCAATCTCAAACAAATAAACTCAAAGGAAGATGTAGTATGTTTTGAGTGAAGTAGGAGATGTGCTTGAGAAAAACGTGACCCCGAGAAAGCACTTTCTCATTTTTCTCTCGTATGTGGGGTAGATGTATTCTGACAACTGAAAAGACAGCGGTGTTAGAGGCTACACTACTTCTTACTTTCTCTTATTTATGTGGAACGTTAATTGCTATTGTACCAAAGTCTGAAATATGAAATGATGACTTAAGATGACATGCATTTTGTGAAGCATGGATGGGAGATGAAAGGATGTCTATCATATGCCAGATGTGCCAGATGTTTTACATAACTTCTCATACTACTTAATGGGAATTAAAAAAAAAATGTGTCCAGTACTTTATTTTTATGCAGACTGTATTTCAGCACCTACAAGATTCTGGAAAAGTCTTCTGAAGGTTGATAAAGATAAGTTTAAGAAAGTTGAGGGGAGTGTCTGTGAAATTTAATCAAATGTCCAAAGAGTCCTTGGGGATGAAAAATAGGAAATCATTGCTGCTGTGACCCTTCCAGTCCAGCGAGAGAATTACATTTGTAATCATAGAATTAATTAACCTGTTGATAATGGAGCCTGTGATTTTCAAGGGATTTTTATAACCACTCATTTATAAAAAAATCTTTGTACATGTAATCCCCTAAGATGATTGTATTTTCCTTGGTAATTTTGCAGTCTCATTGCTTCCTTTTAATTCTTTAGACTGGTCATAGCAGAGGACTACTGTCAATAAAAGAGTAGTTTATCTTTTGAACCAGACTGTCATCATAGCTCCGTTTGCTGCCACTAGCTATTGATTGCAGCCTGAAGTGTTCTCCCCTTCTTCTCTAAGGCCTTGCAGGCATTGTTTTCTGCTGTTAATGAGGCTAAATTCTACTCTGTTCCTTGTGCAGGAGTCTGTATGTCATACAACTCTGAACACCGAGTGTTCTTTATGATATTATATTATGAAATTCCCTGACCTGTACTCTTTAGTCACTAGAGAATTACACACGTGGAGAAACTAGAATGTTCTTTGTGGATTGGTTTTTGAAATCACTACTTTTTAAAGTATATTTTTGTAAAATACTTTCTAATTTATAACTTAAATTGTCCCAATATGTATTTTAAGAAATGGCATGAGAAATTTTACTCCATGACTATAACAAACAAGATGTGTTAGGTAATGCTTCAGGAACATCCCTAATGCCTTACTGACTTAAAACATTTATTTTTTGCCTACACAACATGTTCCTCGTGGGTCAGAGGGGGCTCTACTCAATTTTATTCTCACTCCAGGATTCAGATTATTGTAACTGCCACCATCCTTAACCTTGTGAGTTGTCATGGCAGAAAAAAAGAATGTAGTTTACATTTATTGATTTTTAAAGCTTCCTTCTGGAGGTGACAGATATCACTCTAGCTCATATTTCATTGGCCAAAGCAAGCTACCTGGCTATGCTTTATTTCAAGCAGAGAGAGAAATTATAATCCTTCCATGTTTCACAAAAGAGAAGAAATGGAATATTTGTGACAGTTTTAATGACTCCCATAGTAATTGTGTATGCATTTTGTTTTCTGTACTTTAAGAATGGCTTTTCTGAGCAATTTGCAGTTTTGAGTACTTTTTGTCTAGGGTATTTACAGCCCCTAATTTCATGGAATGATTATTTTTTAACTTGTCTATGGAAGTGTACGAATATATAAACTGTAATAATCTTTAAGTATTATCAATAAAATGTGCTGATTTTTAGATCTGTCCATTATGAGCATAAAAATCTTGATTATAACAGCTATCGAGCTAATTTGATTTTGCTTCCAATATTTTATCGTGAATAAATTTCTAACACACAGAAAAGCTGAAATAATTTAATAGTGAAAAAGTATCCACCTATTAGATTTTACCATGAACACTTTGAACACTTTGTATACTTATTTTATTATATATCTACCATAAATTCATCCTTCTAACCATCATCTGTCTTAATTTTTGATAAATTTCAAAGTAAGTTGCAGAAATTAATACATTTCCATCTAAACACTTCAGCATGTTTACCATCAACTAGATTTCAATATTATATTTATAGTAATTTTTTGATCATACAGAAATATAAATGTAGCATTCGATGAGTTTTTACAAGAACATTTGTTTATATCAAAGTTCTTGGGAAAATATCTAAAATTGGAATTGTTGGGTCATAGATAGGGGCATGTTGATTTTTTTTTTGTGTGTGTATGAAATTGCTAGAACTTTAGGAAAAGAGCTTGTATCATATTGCAATCCCACTATCAAAATGTAGATGTTCTGGTTTGTCCACATCCTAGCCACCATTTGGCGTTGTCTCTCTTTTTAACTCCAGCTGTCCTAATGGGTATATGTCAGTATCTTATTGTGGTTTTAATTTGCATTTCCCTGGACACTATGCTTTAAGCACTTCATTGTGTGCTTATTGGCTATTCATATATCTTCTTTTGAAAAGTGTATATTCCAATCTTTTGCTCATAAAAACTTTTTGTCTCAATTATTAAGTTGTGAGTAGTCTTCATAATTTGTAGATAGCAATTGTTAGATATATGTTTAGCAAATATGTTTTTCCACTCAGTAATTTACCATTTAATTTCTTATGATATTTTGGAAGAGCAAAATATTTTAATTTTGATAAAGTTTATCTTTTTATTTTTCTGTCAGAGAATTTACCAACTCTCGTGACATGAACATTTTCTTCTATATTTTCTTCTAAAAGCTTTTTATATTTAGCATTTAGGTTTAGGCCTGTGGTCTACTTCAGATTAATTTTTACGTATGGTTAGAGATAGAGGTTGGAGGGTCATTATATTTTTCCGTATGGATATCCAATTGTTCTAGCATACTTTGTTGAAAAAATTATTCTTTCTCCTCTGGGTTGCGTTCATGCCTTTATTTTATTGTATATTCTTGAATATCAAATGTTGGTATAAGTATGAATCTATTTCTGGGCTCTCTATTCCATTGACTTATTTGTCAATCTTCATGCCAATAAAACACTGTCTGAATACTCTAGCTTTATAGTAATTCTGAAAGTCAAGTAGCCAAAGTCCTTCAGTTTTGCTCTTTTACAAAATTTCTTTGGATTTTCTAGGTTCTTTGTATCAAATCTAAAGATCAATTTGGGGAAATCTGACATCTAAACAATATTGGATCTTTTGATCTATGAATATGATTCATCTCTCCATTCATTTAAGTCCTATTCAATCAGTTTTAGGTGGTGATTAATTTGGTCTCAAATTATAACTCTGACTCTTAGACAGTGGCTTTGTTATCAGTCAGGGTTCCTTAGCTGGGCTGTTTGAAATCTGCTCATGCATACCTTCTTAAGGAGCTCACCAGAGATTTGGGCAGAATTTATAATAGAATTTTGGGCTCCCCATCTCTGTTTCTCTCTGTTCCAGATTTCCCCTCTTACTTTCTCGTGGCTGTGGTTCCTCCAAACTTTGCCCTCTAGTTCCTTAAGCTGGTTAGATAGTGGGTTTTCTATTGGAATTTTAGCGACCATGCATGGTTCTGGCAGGGCCTGCTCTCAGGCTGAAAGCTATGAAAGCAGGGAATTCACCTAGTTCTTGTCTCTTTTCTCAAATATCAACTCTTTTGAAGAATATGCCTACTTTTGTTTGTTCTCCAATATGTTCATGTAAATTTTTTAAAATCTAGAACTTCTAGTTTTTATCTGTGAGCTGGTCAGTACCAGGAGTTAGGAAATAGAACCTAGTTAATCTAGTTTGGACATCTGATTTTTAGCAATACAAGAAGGAATACTTTAATTTGCTACCGGCAATTCGATAATGGTTAGCTGAAATGGATGATATTTTACATGAAGTGTTTTGTGGAACTATGGAGGGGCCCTCTGAGATAATAACTTATGAACTTTTCTTGCAAATCTTCAATATGCAAAACAAACTTTAGCCCTTATATCTCCTGGATGCTTCTCTTATAATGGTGTCCTGTTTTTAGGACCCTGGGCTCTGTAGAAGATGTTAAGTGTTGGTTATGCCTCTGATTAATTCTACTTTTATTCTTATACAATTCTTCTTTATTCATTTTACCCATTTAAATGCCTAGGAACAAATCTTAGCAGCAGGATAAGCTCCACAGTCTTGAGTTCTTGTTCATTGGTTTACTTATCTTTTCCTGGATCTTGATTCTTCATGCTATGCTTCAGTTTAAGTACTATTATTGATTGCAATATTTATTGAACACCTGCTGTGTACTAGACGCTGTGCTAAGTGTTTTGCATTGCTTCATTTAAAACTCTAAACAACTAATGAGGTAGGTTTATTATTGTTAGTTTATACAAAGGTTGTTATTTTGGAAGTCTTTTGAGGCAATGCTATATGTAGTCATTTCCTGATACAATTCCTGTGGAAAACAATTGAGGGAAACCTAATAAGCAGTGACAGTTAAAAATCCTTTTTTTTTTTTTGTACTGCCTAATACATCAATGATGAAATGTATAAACCAGCATCAAAGCTGTTATCTGTATGAGCCAGTGGCAGCCTTATTTGTTTCATTTGGGAAAAATTGACAAAGTAGGAGACAGGTTGGCTCTAGAATGTAGCATTAACCTAGAAAATGCAATGACTTTATATTACCCATACTTTTTTTTTAATAAGAATTGATGGAAAATGGGCTGTCATTTCTGATATATGACACGTTATCAAATGCCGTACAGTGCTTGTGTGATTCACAGTACATGTGATTCAATGTAATTTACTTCTCAATAGTTTTATAGAGAATCATTGGACTTCTGGGCTGGTGCTAATTAGAATGAAGCTGTATTCGAAATTATTTTGCAGGCAGTTTGTGTATTATGTGTCAACATGGGGTTACAATTCTGGGGAAAAGTTTTTATTACTCGTAATTTAAAAGGGTTTTCCATAAAATGTTAATGGTGTAATTTTATGGAAAGAATATTTATGCATGTCTTAAAGGAGTTTATATTTTAAAGGCATTAAACCTCTGAAAAGTTTTGATAGCATTTAATCAGATGTTTTGAAAGTTTGTTTTTTCTTAAAGTTTCTAGGTCACCTCTTGTCAAGTTCAGATGATCTGCCACCTCTCTTTAGAATATGTACTTTACAACTGTTACTCACAACTTGCCCCTGTTGAAAATCTGAGACCACAGGAAAAGTCCGATTTAATGTCTTGTGTTAGTGGCCTGTACACTGAAGCTAAATAGCAGGAACTTGATAGGCATGTTTATAATTTAAAATACTTTTGTGTAGACTTTTGTCTCCATTTTATACTATTATAAAATAAATGTTAAATTTAAGTTTCTCAAACTTTTTATTTTATTTAAAAATATTTTTTAAATCAAAGTAATGTGTGAACATAGTTTTAAGAGTTAAAGTTCTGAGAGTACTGAAAAAAATTAGCCCCTTTGTATCTCCCCGCTTTCCAGCCCTACTCCTTTATGACAAGCATTTTAAAATTTTTTTCGCTATTTCTTTTGGTATTTAACTCCATATTTCTAAAAGATTCTGTATATTCCTCTTTTTTGATTTAGTAATTCAGACTTGTCTACTATTCTTTCTCTCCACTAACATAACAAGGGGTTATGAAGTTGAACATGAAAATGCCAATATTTGACCATTTTTGACCTATAAAAATTGCCATGTTACGTGTTAAACTTAATGATAATTGCCTGATTTTTTTTGCCTAATTTTTTGAACCTATGGCTCTCTCATACATTCAATAATTATTTTTTCAAAAATAGTTTTGAAAAATTTTAACAGTCAAAACTGCTATTTTATCTATTAGTTTCATATTTTCTTTTTCTGGAGACCACCCTCTTAGAGCTCTGATATTCTTCTTATTTATTCGAAGGATAGTATGGATAGGAGAATAATTTCAGGATTTTCAAGGTATTTATTCCTTGGTATTCTTTGGTATTTCGTCACCAAATTGGACAATGAGAATCGAAAAGGAATATTTGCCAGAAACATGTGCCAAACTCCCATTTCCCTCCTTGAACATGAGCAACTCAAGGTCTCTTTTCTCATTATGATTTTGCTGCTCTGGGACCTGGCTCCTGGTTTAGTTCAAGGCAATAGTCTAATGTGTCAATCTTAAGCTTATTTCATTCATAAAAGAGTCTTATACTACAAAGTTCTTTTTTTTTTTTTTAAATTGAAAGGAAAGAAGGATTGAGTATGTATAAGTATAATGAACAAAGGGGAGAATATTATGAGATTGAAGAATCAGGCAGTGACCGAATTATTTGGAATCCTTCAGACCAAGGAAAGGTGATTAGAATTTATCCTAAATATTAACATGAGATACTTAGCAAACAGTTTTGTCTTTTGCTGAGATGGAGAAGACTGTGGGAGTACTAAATTAGGAGGAAAATCAAGATATCTCTTACTGCTGTGGTAAGCTTGAGCTAGATCTCCACTAGAAGGTATGCTCCATCAGGGAGGACATATTTGTTTATCTAATTTATTGCTCAATCCTCAATGCCTTGAACAGTGCCTGACACATAATGTAGGCTTTCTTTATATTGAATGGATGAGTGACTGAATGAATGGATGAGTAAATAAATTAATGAACAAAAGTGTAATAGATTTCCAAGTTGAGATGTCAAATAGACATGGTAGAGAAGTCAAATAGACAGGGTAGAGAGGTCACTGCTAGAGATATAAATACCTGTTCTTTCAGGAAATATTCGAAAGCATGATGATGATGGTAATGGTGATGATGACAAACCATGACACAGAGATAATTATTGTTAACCTTCTTTTACATAACCTTTCTATACACATATACTGGAAAAAGTAAAATCATATGTATATATAATTTATAATATTCTGTTTTCAGTTAATATTTTGTGACTACCTTTCACTGTCACTATATATTAGTTTATATTATTTAAAATGATGGCATATTATGTCATTGCATACCTATGACATAGTTTATTCAATATTCTTCAAAATCTACATTCTGTTCGATTTCTTAAATTGAACTTCTTGCCAGCCAAATCTGCATATTTTAAATTCTTAGGATAAATTTTCTAAAAGTAGAATTGATAAGTCAAAAATGATTACAACTGCATTTATTAAAGGCTTAAGGAGCACTGTCACATTGCTGCTCGGAAAGATAAACTCTCCTTAACAGTGTATGAAAGTGCTTTCTTCTCTAACACCAAACATTACCTTTTTCTTCTCTTTTATATCTTTTTCTTTTCTGATAGGCTTTTGTTGCTTTGAAAACTTTTTAATAATATTATTTTATATAATGACACTTTGGGGGGGAAACTTATTTTTTACTAAGAGAAGGAAAATATTTTTATCGTTATGCTCATCTGTATCATATTAATGAAAACACATGTCGGGGACACATTTTCTTGGAAACATGAATTGAACCTTTCTAGAATATCTGATTTTAAATTCTTTAATACAAAGAAACTGTATCATGTCAGTACATTCAATGTCACACTAATTCAATCAGAGCAGTTATTTTCTGTAAAGTCAGACTGGTTAAAAAGTCCCTCCTATATGTTTTGAGATCTATGAATGACATAAAATACAGAGAGGTACTAACATAAAATTGGAAAATAAGTAAAAAGTTGGAAAAATTTTAGGGATATGGATTTTCATATATGTTCCTTGGAAATGTTTACAAACTTTCACTCACATGTCATAATATCTTATTACATTTCATATTTAGCATTTAAATAAATTTTTGTCTGGGGCTAGTAATAAAACTAAGTCAATGTCTCAGCATAAGGTTTTTATCTTCTTCTTATATTATAAATCTCCTTCTTGAAGAAAATACCTACCTATGGTTCTAAAAAGCCACACTCTCATTTTCAAACAGATCAGTGCTGTAAATGATAACCCCATGACTGAAGATGATGTGTAAAGTGATAAAATCCTGTTTCACAGAGAGTGAGATGTGAATTCTGAGTGCTTATAACAGCAAGCGATCTTTACTGCTGAGTGACAGGTTCTACCAGTTTGGGAAAACTGTATAAGCAAACAAAGCAAAATTATCAGACTAAGGATGCGAAGATTTTTCTTTTGTCTTTTAAACAATTTTGTAGGCAAAATTTGAAGGAATAGACTTAAAGACATAGACTCAGTAAGCCATGGAGCTTATTATCACATAAAGGAACTGCGTGAGATGTGTCTTCAATTAGGATATCAGAGGCAGGAATTCAAATCCATCCTGAGGAAGGTGAACCAATGGTATGACTAGGAACATTCTCAGATGCCTGGGAAAAATCAGATTTGAGAAAGTGATCAATGAGCAAAACTGTATATACACCAAAACATAGAGTCGGACTGCACATTTAAAACATACATATTATTTTCCACTTTTAAAAGTATTACATGCTTATTAAAGAATAGATGAAAAGTTTTTTGAGAATTCTCTACAAATCTACAACCCAAAGACTTTTCCATTTTGATGTATATCTTTCCTCTATGCTTTTAAAACTATAGGGTTTTAAAAATATTTTTAAAGTATAAAAGTAATTCATTTTTATTTTAAGAAACCAAACAACCAAGAATTTTGTATAATAAAAAGTTAAAAATTCCTTCGGTTTCCTAAATTTTTCTCCTCCAAATAAAGCACTGTTAAATTTTATTTGTATTTTTCTAGTCTCAGTTTATGCACATGAAATATATACATGTTATATATATAGTATATATATGTGTATATGCATTATATATACCAATAATGTATACTATATAATATATATCATGATAAAATATATAAATGTTTATAGTACACATAGTTATAATCATATTATATATGAAAGTTATAAATGTCAACTCTATAGAGTTGAAATATAAGACCTGATTACCCTTTCATTGTTGTAGCTCCCAGTTCTTTTAAAAGAGACATTTTCCCCCTCTGCCGTTACAGCACTTTGCCACTTGGTCTGTATTTATTCCATTTCTTTATTTCTTAGAAAACAAGCTATATTTATTTTGTTCTTTTGACAGGCCATGGGTAATCTAACTATGCACTCAAGTTTCTTCTGTTGATCATGCAAAGATAAGTTGTCTCTGTCTCATCATGTATTGATTCATGTATCATTTGCCATGCAACTGACCCAGAGAAACATAGTTGTTGTTACAGTTCACATAAAAGAGTTTTCAACAGTCTAAGATGTTATAATTTTAGAATTGATAGTGTTTTGGGGAAATATGTGAATACATATCTAAATCTAAATCTAAATCTAAATAAATTCTCTCACCAGAACATAACAAAACTCAACAAATGAATCATACTTAACATAGGTTCTTATAAAATATTTCTAGATTTTTTGAAAAGAAAAAAAGAATTCTCTTTAATCCTCATACTTTACAGTTTTATAGTTAGAAAATGAAGAATCTCTTTCTTCACATCACTGGGATGTATTGACTTCATATAAAGTCCAACAGATAATGTAATATGAAGTATGCAAACAGGGCCTGTTAAGTGATTTTTCTACCATTATAATTTATTTTGAGTTAAAATTTCTCCTTTATCTGTGGAAGCATTCTGAAATAATTCACACATACTCACATACATATATATAAAAAGACTGACTTTTGACAATAATATCTCATGGAAACTTTATATCTTTACCAATTTATGACATGGTGGCAGGTTTTTAGTTTCAGTTATCATGTTTTGAGATGACAAAATACTGATTTTTATTCTCCATCAGATAGCATAATTGGGAATTATCAAATGTGGTTACATATAATATTTTAAATAAAGTTCCAAAGTTACTAGTTGTTCTGGCTTTTATTTTTTATAAGTTTATTTTTCTCTGTGGACGTTATCATGGGAATAAAATTACTAACATTATTTCCTTTTTTTCATAGTAAGCAATAACTTTTATTAAGGATTTAGATGATATAAACATGTTGCACACATGTACAATATTTATCTTATACTAACTTAAAAATAATCTTCAAGACATATCTTAACAAACTTCCCAAACATTTTAGTTAATATTGAATTTTTATTCTCTGAAAAAAATTTTTTAAAATCACATTTATAAATGTTTCTAATCTAGTTTAGTACTTGATTATATCTATAATTTTTAATCTAGTCGTTATTTGCTTCTAAGGTCTATGAAAGAAACAACTACTGCTCAATCCCCTTCACCTTTTTTTTACTATTTCCCCACTGCTCTTTTCCCTGGCAACCATCAGTTTCTTTTCTGTATCTGTGAGTCTATTTCTGTTGTGTTTTGTTGGTTCATTTGTTCTGTCTTTTAGGTTCCACTTTTAAGTGAAATTATACAGTATTTGTCTTTGTCTGACTTATTTCACTTAGCATAATACCCTCTAGGTTCATCCATGTTGTTGCAAATGGCAAGATTTCATTCTTTTTATGGCTGAGTAGTGTTTCATTGTGTACACAGATACACACACACACACACACACACACACACACACACACACCCATCTTCATCCACTTACCTATTGATGAATACTTCTGTCGCTTCCATATTTTGGATATTTCAAATAAAGATGCAGTAAATATAGGGGTGCATATGTCTTTTCAAATTAGTGTTTTCATTTTCTTTGGGTATATGCCCAGAGGTGGAATTGCTGGGTCATATGGTAGTTCTGTTTTAAATTTTTTTGAGGTACCTCCATATTGTTTTCCTTAGTGAATGCACCATTTTACAATCTTACCAACAGTGCATAAGGGTTCCCTTTTCTCTGCATATTCACCAACACTTGTTATTGACTTATTGATGATAGTCATTCTGACAGATGTGAGATGATATCTCATAGCTTTAATTTGTATTTGCCTGGCGATTAGTGATGTTGAGTATTTTTTCAGGTCTATTGGTCATCTGTATATCATCTTCGGAGAAATAACTACTCAAGTCCTCTGCACATTGTTTGTTTTTCTGGTGTTAAGTTGTATGAGTTCCTTAAATATTTTGAAAGAGCGGCCTTATTTTGAAGGTGTTCTGTGGGACTAAGTGGCACAATCCCCATGGGCCACCAGAGCCAGGTGTTTTAGGGGTGTGTCCCCTGTGTGAGTTGTGTGTGCCCTCCTATTGTAGTTGGGTTGTGATTGCTTCAGGCTTCGCTGGTGGGCAAGTTGCCTCTGAGGCCAAATGGCTACAATAAGTGGTATATATATGCTGGCCCTCTAGAGTGGAACTGCATTGGGAGCTCTAGTGCTGCCTGAAGTTGCCCACTGGGAATATCAATGCTGGAGTTATTTGGAAAGCTCTCTGATTTGGGCTGAGGCCAGCTGCCATGTGTATGGGGTCTGGAGCCACTTGAGAAGGTCTCTGGCTAGGGCAGACAAGTTGGGTGTGGTAGGATCTCCTGGGAATGCTGCTTTGGGGTGAAAGGTATTAGCCAAGTTAATGGAGAGTGTCATTGGTGCCTTCCTATGCTGAGTCAGTTAGATGGAAAGAGAGTAAAATAAAAGAAACAACAAAATCATGACACCTGCTAGAATTTCTGTCCCTAGAGAAAGTTCCCACTGATCCTCGTCTCTCCTGTACTTTCCTTAAGTTAGTAAATGTAATTCCTTCACATATGATCCAGGCACTTTTCAAACTGGTGCCTCTGTGCTGGAACTTGGAGCGAGTGAGTTTGTGTGTGAACTGTCTAAGAGAGGAGGAGTCTCAGTTTCCTACAGCCCTTCTTGAGCCTCATTGGTTTTCAAAGCCAGATGTTATGGGGGCTTCTCTTCCTGGTGCAGGTACCTACGTCATGCTTGGACTCCTTCCTCCTCAGGGGAACCACTGCAGTTTTGATAATCCCTTCTGCTTGTACATCACCATACCAGGGGTGTGAGTCCTGACCATGTCTCTGCCCCTCCTACTCATCTCGATATGCCTTTTTCTTTATATCTCTGTTGCTGTTGAAAATCTATTCAGCTAGTCTTCCGGTCATTTTTAGGGATGGTTGCTCATATTTAGTTGTAGTTTTGGTGTTTTTGTGAGAGGAAATGAGCTCAGGATATTCCTACTCTGCCATCTTGACCTCTCCCTCCTCATTAGTATTTTTAAGTCCAGTCATTCTAGAGGGTATATGAGCCATATCTTGTGCTTTCTTATATATGTTTGCGAAGTATTCGTTAAGTGTCATGCCCTATTTTTATTAAGTTGTTTTTCATCTTATTATTGAGCTCTTGATATATCCTGTATACAAGTCTTTGTTAAATATATATGTTGAAGATATTTCTTCTCAGTCTGAACTTCACCTTCCCATTTTCCTGATGGTAAATTTTGAAGAAAAGGTTTTAATTATAATGGATCTCTGAAAATATTGAGTCTTTTAATCCATGGACATGGTAAATCTCTTCATTTATTTAGATCTTTAATTTTTCTCATCAGTGTTTAACATTTATTAGCTTAATAGTTTCATGTGGAGGTATGAAACATATTCTGGTGGGGTAGGTATGAGGGAAAATTTTGAGTGATCATATACCTTGCCAGTGTGATACATTTATAAAAATAATGTTAGTTGGTAAAGAAGTTTGTGGCAGGAGTGTGGGAATTGATACTTAAAATAATTATGAGAGCAAATGAGCCTGTTCTCATTTCATTTGTGCCTTGTAAATGAGTATAATGAAAAACTGAATAGTAAGCATTTAGCAGTTGGCAAGCCTCTGACACTGCTAAGAGTTTTCTCAAAAATGTTTCTAAGCAAGAAGGTGGCACAAATATACACAAGCAGGGAATAGCTACTGACTGTATGGGGCTAGGGAAAGAGCTTGAGTGCTGATGACAGTGATAGCTTGAGTAGCTTAGACAAGCAAGGTAGACAAGATAAACACCTTTTTCCCCCTTTGGATTTAATCCAATTAAGAAAGTTAAAGCCTTTTCCAATCTTTTCCATATCATAAGGAGTTACTGCCACTAAACTTGATCCAAGGCAGATTTGGCATGGCTGGGCAGATTTCCTTATCTCATATTCCTGGTAATAACATTATTGGAAGAGACCTCAATTGTATGTGACAGTTCCAAGCTGAGACAGGATGCTGATGTTCATGGCATTTGAAATGTTTTCATAGAGTGATTATATAAAGCAAGGAACTTTGAGAATCCTTTTATACATTGTGTTTTTTACCCAGAGAAGTTAGTTACCAAGTAGATTTGCATCCTCCTTTTATGCTTTTCTTTATTTCATTGTTTTTTTCTGTCTTGGCACTCTAGCTATCCATGTGCTAATCAGAAGCACGGTTAATGCTGAATGACAGAGATGAAGGAGCAGTTTATTTTTTATTCATGCCCATTATAAATGAGAAATCATGACTTAAAGATAAATTTGATTAAGTTATAGTTTAAAATCACTCCAACTGTTTATTTTTATTATTATTATTTTTTTTCAGGCAAGGCAACCCTTGATTGACCTCACAGATTGCAAGGACCTTGTCAACTTACAAGCCCTTATTTTTTTATTTTTTACGCCTACAGCACCTGGTCTACCTAGGTGGTCTCTGCTCTAGGTACTGATCAGGCCCAACCCTGCTTAGCGTCGGAGATCAGATGAGATCCAGCTTGTTCAGGGTACCATGGCCATAGACTCCAATTGTTTAAAATAGCAAGTTTTAAATGCTATAACAAGCCAAAGCTACAGTAAGACTATTCGAGACCATATTAAATTATAAAATATGAATGACGTATGATAAGGAAGTATACAATTATACTTTGGATTGGTTACTGATCCTCTAAGTCAATCCTGGAAGTTAAGAAAACAAGAGCAACAACAAGGGGAACCCTAATGTAGATAATAGTAAAACTTTTAGTGAAATGCTTTACAAAAGATATGTATCTGAACAAAATGTGTAAAACCGGGTATAGCAGAATTGCTTTTGAATGATCTCTATTATATTAGAAACAGCCCATTTCAATTTTTTCTTATATACTCACACATTATATTCAATTTAAAAGTTATTAATGCTAGATACCCCCAAAAGAAAATAAATTTATTGGGCGTTAAGGAAAAAAAATGGGAAAAGACAGTGTAGCAGCAATTATCTTTAGGCCAAGGTTTTTTTTTTTTTTTTAACATAACATGCAATTATATCTTGACTCCAGTTAGGAAGTTTCTCAAGAAAAGATTATTTTTCTCAAAATGTTTATGACTTTCAATGTATAGAAGAATCTTCTTTTTTTTTTTTCCTGGGACCCTATGATTTGACTGGTTCACACAGGAGATGTTAAGGTTGAGCTGGGTCTCAAATAATTCTCTGAAAAGTGAGATGCCCCGCAAAAGATATTTCAAGGCATGAAACCCCATTTCTTCCCTGTCAGATGGAGTCCAGTCTTTTCCTGGCTGATCCTTCCTCCTTAAGTCAGATTGTTAGGAAATGAGCTTATTTCAATAACTTTATCCTTAAGTTTCAGTCAAGATGGTTCACAAGCTTACAAATAAAATTATTTCTCAAATTATATCTCATATATTTTAGTCTCACTCTATCTTTGATTCATTGATCATCTTAAACCTAAGATACTCAGTTTATAAATCCTAAACATAACAATATTTTTGCTTGTTTTCTTCAAAGGAGTAATACTCTATTATAAAAATTTCCATACCTGGTATGGATACCAGCTTTGTTTTTATCTCAGTCTCCAAATTTAGAATTTTGAATTCTCTAGATCAGGAAAACGCATATAACTATGAGAAAACTTGATTTAGAAAGAGGGTAATATCTAGTTTTAAACGTCCTAATTCTAGGTTAAAAATACAAACGTTGCTACTCAAAGGAATCTTAGAAATCTGAGGCCCAGTTCATGAAACGATTTTCTCGAGATAATCTATTAAATGTTTGTGTTAGAAGAGTAATGATATTGCTTATCCTATGGAATTCATGTTAAGGTTTATTGAGATCATGTATGTCAAGTGCTTGACTCAGTGTCTAGCACATATGGGCATAATAAATCTTATTCTATTACAGTTCATTAAATCACATTATTACAAAAACAAGTCAGTATATGACAGTGATACTTTTGAGCCTATTTGTGTACTTAATTCCCATTAATGGTAATGAGTTTGGGTTTCTTTGCTTAAAATCTCCAGTTCATTATTCTCTAGAGTTAGTGATACATTAAGCAGAAATGTTAGGCTCTTAAATCAGTGTAGGCTAACTGCTATTAGAAACAACTTCCAAATCTCAATGGTTTAACACAATGCAGTTTTATTTCTTACTGGACCGTACAGTACAGGTCTGTAGTGGATTTTCCTTCACATAGTCATTTAGGGACTATATTCCTTTCATTTAATGGCTCCAACATCCTCCAGAGCTGTGGAGTCCTGCACTGGGTCATTTGCATATGATTGACCGTGGGAGGTCATGCAGGCAGTTTCATAAGTGTGGCCTGGGAGTTGCATATATCACTTATGCTCAAATTTCACTGAAGAGATAAAGAACAAATTTACTTCCACAGGAACTCAGAAATTTCTAAGTTCATTCATTAAGAGTATCTCTGAAATAATCTGTATAAAATATTCATTATTGCCATTTAGGAAATTCATGCTTATGGGTATAATATTTGCTTGCTATTCACAGTTCAATTTTTACTTAATTAAAAACTTGGAGAATTTAAAAGGTATGCAATGAGCTTTCCTATAATCCATCAATTTGCAAAGCTCAAGCATAGAATTGGCATTTTTGGAATGCAAACACAGGGACAGGCTGGGGGATGTAGTCGAGCTGTAGGCCCAGGAGGGAAAGGAAATGGGATTTAATGGCCATGTAGCATAGACTCTGCAACAGCCAAGATATAGAGTGCAATACACTGACTCACACGGGAGAAAATAATCATATGCTTTTCAAAACATTATGTCATTTGAGTCTTACAATATCACAGTGACATTGCCATATATTATCACATGAGGAAACTAGATGTGATTTTGTCTAGATGCTAAGATTTCTGTTTCCTTTGGTTTAAATAGTTATGAAAAATTCTTCCTAAGTTTTTTATATTTGCAAAACAAAAATTTTAATCTCATACCCATGTTTCTTAGAGGCTGCTTAAGAGACTTCATAAATCCAATATTTTGCTGAATATTCTTAACTGACTTTATAGATATTAATTTATTTTTGCTTCCTGAATAAAATTTCAGTTTGGTTAGCATAATATTGCATTTATCAAAATCTTATTAGCTAAATGAATGCTTAAAATGGCTTAATGCTTTAAAAATTCTTCCCTTAATTCATTAATCCACAATACCTTCCTAGAGGTATCTTCCAAAAATGGCAATATTATGTTTCAGCTTTTCTAGTTGATGAATTTTTAGCACATTTATTGTATAATTTTAAATTTTTCTAAACTTTAATTAAATCAAAATTAGACTGTGAATAGTACGCACATTTGGTACCCATAAACATGAATTTCCTAAATGATAATCATGAATATATTTATGAGATTATCTCAGTGATTCTTTTAATTGATAAACTTTATAAAATTTCTAAAATTTATATGTCATTCTATTATTATTTTAAGGAATTTGATTCTATGATATGTTTATTTATCGAGCTTTTATAAAAACCAGATATGAACTGACTATCCAAATTGACAAAGTTTGACTCCTAATTAAAAACTTAAGTACATTTTTCAGATTAGTATGTACATATTTACACATTAGAAATAGCATTCATTCCTAAAGCTGATTACAATTTCAGATTGAAATTGTACCAGAAAATTTTATTTCATGTTAAATAAGCTTTTATTTATTTCTTCAACCACCTCTTTGTCTTTCCATGTTGTCCCAAGTCACCAGTCTATAGTTTGAGAAAGTGCTTTGCAAATACATTCTTTAAAATTTCTTCAAAATTTTAAAGGTGTACAACTTTATAATACAACATCTCTATACTCTATTGTGTGCTTACTACTCAAAGTCTAGTTTCCTCTGTCACCTTGTATTTGACTCCCTTTAGCCTCTGTGTCCTCCCCTTACCCATCTTCCCCTCTGGTAACCATCATTCTGTTGTCTGCATCTATGAGTTTGGTTTTTTTTTTGTGGATCTTTTGCCATGTTACTTCTGTAGTTTTATGTTTCCCTGTAGAGTTGGGAAGAAGAAATACCTGTAACAATTAAGGATTATGGAAATACTTTTTACTTCTCTGTTTCTTTCAAAATCTAGATTTGTAGATCCATCAAGGTTAAGGAGACATCTACCACTTTATGCAAATCTTATTTTAAATGGAATTTTTAAATAGAATTGGCCAAATTACACAGAGTGGGTAGTAATTGGCCATTTCACACGTTGCAGAAGGGCCATCTAAGATAGGTGTCAGAGTAGCCTACCAATGAGATGACAGCAGTTTAAATCTCCCATAATTTACATGTTACATGTTTAATCTTAGCTCCCAAATTCTAAAAAAGAGATTGATTAACCCCATTTAAATCTGGAGATGGGATCAATCCAAGATTGGTTGCCGGGAAGGTTCTTGAAGAAGAGATAAATGGTTTTAGAAGGGGGCGAGGGGAAAGGACCAGAGCAGATGCATAGGCAGGTGTAGAAGAGCAGGGATAGTCGCTATGATGTTCTGAGTCCTGAGTTCTAGCTTGCAGAGGCTTGTCCCACACTTCAGCTTGAATTCTCTGACGCAACTAGTATCTTTATGGTTATTAATATACTCTCTACTTAAGTTTATTCAAGATGGATGCCCGTTATTTGCAACAAAAAAAATCCGTGTTATCTAGTACCTATCTTGTTTTCAAAATCAATAGAATGCCTTATTGGAACAGGATCTGCTTGACGACAACATCCAATCTTTTATTTTTGAATAGAGCCTTGGAATCTGCCAAAGCTCTCACTAGGTCATCTCCTTTATCCTCAAAGTTTGGGAGAAAAAACCCTTGACTACGTAAATCTACTAAAATGATTTTCTGCAGGAAAATGCATCTGCAGGAAGATCTGAGAGTTCTGCTTTATCTATTTGTCTTTGATAGAGGACATGGCTTTCTTTTCAGCTGGTTGAAGTATAAGTCATATTTTGCTGACTAAAATTGAAAGAAATACATCTAGACTTAAAGAATATGTTGTAAGTATATTCGGAAACCAATATCTTATATAATATGTTGCTTGGTGTCTATTTTAGTTGTAAATTTGGAGAGGCTTGGTGTCACACTTTGTGATACAGCTATGTGGAATGAATTTAGTTATTTTTTAAGCCTTACCTTTTTTACAGTGCAGGACATTCTTATATCTTCCTACAGGATAAGTAGTTTCCCCAGAATATCACTGATAGAAAATACATTTTTGTGGCTTCTTATGGAGATTGGAATTCACAATTGTAGAAAGGACAGAATTTGTCTGAGTAGCCTACTTTCTACTTAAAACTCAATTATGTGAAGTCACATGCTTCACATTTGCATAAAATATATGCTATTACCATGTATAAAATAAAGACACTGGGTTTTGTGTTAGCCACTATTGCTCTCATAAGCAAAGGGAAAAGGAAACAATCAGAATCATTGACATATAGGAAAAGTTATGTTACTGTTGTTTTACAACTTTAGTTCTCGTTTTACAAGAACTAAGTCTAGAAAGATACAATTTCTGATTTTCGCTATAATGTTTAATCTAGCAATTGATTTTATCTTTAGTTAAACATAGAGTCGTTAGAGGCATTTAAAATCAGTTGTTTTAATTTGAGAGAAGAGTATTATTTATATACCTCTTTAAGATTTTGCTGACAATGATGATTAACATGTGTAGTCTTCTAGTATGTTAGTCATTGCCTAATGGTGCAATGAAGAAAGACTTTCTAAAGTCTCCAGAACTCCAAACTAATCCAAAATGGATAGGCCTATTCTTTAGCAGACTAGTTTTCTTATTTGTTTTCAGGCTCCTAAAGAAATGGAGAGTATAATTTATTTATTAAAATTTCTGAGTAATCCGTGTAACTAAGCTATTGATCTTATCATTTTCTTGCTGTTTTTAGTGACACTTACAATTATAACCTAGTCATTGGGAGCCAAGCCATGCTTTTCACAGTCCTTCTCACTGGTATTTTCCCATGATTCCCTTTGTTTTCTTTCAGATTCTTGTGCTCTGAAAGAGAATATTTACAAACTTGTTTCAAAGCTTTTAATATTTTTCTGCTGATTATTATTTTAGTGACATAACATATTTGGTTTACTTCTGTAGATCTTATGAAAGATTATAATTTTAAAATCCCATAAAAGTATTTACATTTGAAGCCAAAGTGAATTAAGCACAGCTTATTTTTAAGAAACGATGCTGGTGACAACTCTGCAGAGCTGATCTTGGGATGAAATTTAAAGGTCCAAATCAAATGGGTTTTGGCCCTTTTCAGCTGTTGCTTCTTCTGAAAAATTGCTGACAATTTGAGACACTAAATGTTCACTGAATCAAATGATGATAAATGTTGTGGGTACTAGCACTTTTTCTTTCAGCTTTCTTCCCTAGAGATTAGACGTTTATATCTTTTCATTTGCTACTCTCAAGTGTTCTGAATTTGTTGCTTTTAGCCACAAACAGTGGCACACAGGCCAAGGGCATAATGGACAGACAAAAAAATTCTTTTTTAACTTGTGATGTTTTAGGATGGTATTCCCTGTCTCTTCCAAGCATTTTTCATAAAATGCATGGTTGGAGAAATATTTGAATCAAATATTACCTCCTTGATTTTAAATTAATAATGGTACCTATTGTTTTAGATCTTGAGTGATGAAGTAGATTAGATAAAAATATGAGATTCTGAGTCAACAAGACTGTCCATAATATATTATAGTGTAAAAGGAGGAAGACAAGGTAAATGAATTATGAATATTTTCATATTGTAGGACTTCTGTGATATGTTACTTTATTTTTCCTATACAGGTGGATTTAGCCATTTTAGCAAATTTTGCTCCGTTGAAACCATCAAGAAAGGGTTGGAAAGATAATGGTTTGGATTTTTTCAATATAGGGCTTATAATAGTCTTTATTTATTTGACTGAACATAAATAAACATTGAATTGGATGATGATTTTTTAAAACAAAACAGCTAAGATAAGTGAAACTATTCAGGGAACAAATTACTCTTGACTCTTTAGTCAATCAAAACAAATGTCAAATTGCAATGAACTCACACAAAATCTGTTATTAATTCTCACATGACTTTGTTTTATAGCAATCTTTTTTTTCATTTAATGCTTATCTATTTAAAATAATTGCACACGATTAAATACCATGCTGTCAGAAATAGATTATTAATGTAATACAGCTGAATTAGATATCAATCAAGTTTAGCAATCATTATTAATGTTAAGGTTCACAACTAAACATAAGCCACCATTACAAGTGACACGAAACACAATATCCTCTTAAACTAGAGATCAGTTCTAATCAAGGGAAAATTAAATCAAAATCTATTTCTGTTCATTACAATTTGACATTATGATTTCTGATTTATAATGCCATTTCAATTTGTGAAACATGAATAAAGAATATGAACAATATAAAGAAGAAGAAATAACCATTATGAACGAAAACAGATAAATTTTGCTTGTAATGATTGTCTTTCCTTCTCCTATTCAGTAGAACATAAACTCCCTAGAGACAAACTTTTTCTTGTTCAATACTAAATCCATACAATCTAGAACAGTACCTGGCATACACACACACACACACACACACACACACACACACACACACACACACACACATATACACACACACACATATATATATAGATGCTCAAAGAAGATTAGGTAAATGAAGTCCATTTAGAAAACATAAATTATTCCCCATTTTCCAAAGGCATTAAAATAGCCTATGTATTGAATTCTTGAATAGTTATAATCATTATGTTCTAAATTTAAATGTTTATATTTTATATAGATTAAGAACTCATAAAAATATCAAAAATCTTCAGTAGTTAAAAATAATAACTATTTAACTAATAATTATAAAAATAATTAAAAACTGGTGAAAATTTTGATTTCATTCTTGGCTTAAGGCAGAAAATTAAAACTTGGACTCTACAAATTTTTAAATCATGTTCCCATGCACTCATTTTTATTTCTGAATCAAAAATAATATATCCAAGGCAGTTTAACAAGCTATCTTATGTCTAATGTAAATTAATAATCAGCAAATTGGTACATTCTACTTTATTGTTTAGTTTCTAAACCATCAACACTAGTATAACTCAGTCTTAACTGAGGTTTCAATTAAATCTTAATCCAGAAATTATTACTGTATCAAATTTATAACTGAAGTGTCCACAAACACATTTCCTTAATGTTTACTTTCAGTGGCCAGCAGCTAGTGAATGGACTTAGGTTTGACATATTCATTTATTGCTTCAAAATTTGTTGAATAATATTCTGTGCCTGATCCTGAATGAATGTATATAAATGTGTATAAAATAATGCCAGTCAATGAGATAAGTGGTACTAGGTTTTAAAAATTTGAATTGTTTACACACTTTTAAATTGGCTTTCTATTTAGAACCCAAGATGTGTTTGATATTGGCAGGACTCTGTAGTAAAAAAAAAAAAAAAAAAAAAAACTCTGTCACTAGCTGGAAATAGTTCTCCAAGGTCATAGCCAGAGCTGTCACATAGAGAAGATTGGCAAGGTATAGAGAATTTTGAGATAAGGGCTTTAGCTCTTCATGAAGCAGTGAGAAACCAGATGATCATTTCTGAAGGAAGAGAAAAAAAATCTGTTCACTGTCATCTTTAACATTTACTATACACATGGACAATAATTTATATTTCTCTATGTTAATCAGTGGTCTGTGGTATCATTGCAGGGCCAAAGCTATAGTCCTTCTTGATGGGTTGTTGCAAAATTGTATATCCTGTATATCTCATGTTTATTAGGCCTCCTGTTTGGAACCAGACTTACCAGATTGTTCTTTGTGTGCAAAGATGGGAGCATATTTGTTAGAGCAAGGTATACGGATTCATGACAGCATTTATTGCCAGATGGTAGAGTTGTGACAGAAAGGTGAGTGCTTCCAGGCATAAAAAAGGAATACCAATGAAATCTCCTTTGGAATTTTCTTTATGTTCAGAGGGTTAACTAAGACGATAGCAAGCTCATATACTGTTTTGTGGGGACCGATGGAAGAGTGAACAGATGCTCACAATTAAAGATATCTGGCATAAGTTCTGGCTCTGGGAGTAGGATGGGCCAAGAAAAAAAGAGCTAGTGTTGTGCATGCCATGGAGACCATTCTGGCTTTCCTTCTAACAGCCCCAGGAGGAACATGTATTATTTATATTTCTATTTTCATATATTCAGAATTAATTCACTGGTTCATATTTCTCTATCAATGGACACTTTTTGGCAGTTATGGTGGCAGTGATGGGAGGTGGGAAGATTCTACATTTCTTTCTAAGGCGATTTACATGCAATATCTCTTAATTCTCAGAACTTAGGGAAAGTATTACTTTAAAATAGATAAGCAAGCTGAAACTCAGAAAGATGACACAAATTTCTGAGGAGGGGAGGAGTCAGGAAATCATAAGTGGTTATAAACCAAACACTACTGAGGAGTGATACTACCTGGCTTGGCTCTGGAATCTAAACACTGAGATTTTGTGACCTTGGACAAGGTTCACGACTTCTTGAATTATCATATTTTTTCACCTATTAAATAGGAACAACAAAAGTACTCTTCTTAAAGGGTTGTGGTAAATGTAAAATGAGACACGACATATGTGTCTAGCACAAGGAAAGTTATCATTAAAATGACAACATTGGGAGTCAAAATCATGTATAAGTTTTAGGATATTGCTCTACTTCCTATTAGGGTTTGAGGCCTTAGACCAATCTGATACATTTATGAACCCAGTGAGCTTTCATAAGGTAGTATATTTTGAGCAAGCATAATGTGTAAAAATCTAAATTTGTAAGGCAAACAAAATCTCTAGTACAAAAGGGTACACCCAGATGTGTGCAAATAAATAAGTCCTGTGGCACTTACCAGATGATTCATTTTATAGTAAGTCAAGTTGTAAAATTTGGGAGTGCATCTGTTGTCTTGTGAGATACTGCCTGTATGAGGGAACCCGCCTCGCAGACAAGAGAGGTAAAATATTTACAAACATTTGTATATTTTTTATTTGATATTTAGTTTTATAGAATAATTAAGAACATGGGCTTTAGGGCCAGATGGATGTGTGTTTAAATTTTTACTTTTAGGTTTTAGCTCTCTGATCTTGGGCAAGTTGCTTCATCTTTTTAAGCCTCAGTTTCCTCATCTGTAAAGTGAGGAATACCTTCCTCATAGTGTTGTTGTGAACATTAAATAAAAGTGGATGTGAAGTGTTGATATACAAGATATTCAAGAAACACCACTATAATACTTCAGAAATATGACATGTTAATTTGGGTGCCCATGTGTCATTTCATACTTGACTTTTGATGTGTAAATTAGTCCTTCTAATAAATAAATAAGTAAGTAAGTAAGAAAGTAAGTAAGTAAGTAAGTAAGTAAGTAAGTAAGTAAGTAAGTAAGTAAGTAAGTAAGTTCTTCTCCTATGGATTTAATCAGAGCGCAGAGGTTCTAAAAAAATTAAATGAATTTTCTTGTCACAGTTACCTAGCCTTTCTCTATTGAATAGTGTGTATATGTGTGTGTAAAAGACAGAGAACGAGAGCCCTCTTAAACAATAATTCAGAATCCTTATACAACCTGTACTGCCACCAGAACAGACACCATAACAAATATAAATACAAGCTATATTTAAGTTTAATGAACTTGCGCTATGTACCAGCTCTGTACCAAGTGCCTTACATGTATTCTTTCATTTGATCCTCACAACACCCAATGAATTAGATACTATAATTATCCCCATTTTCTGATAGGAAAATTGAAGATTAGAGAGGTTAAATAACTCTCTTAAGATAATGCAGCTAAGAAGTAGCAAAGACCAAATTTAACCCTAGTTACTCTGTTCCACATATCACGTTCTTTATCACTATGATATCTTGTGGTTCTATTTACTGTGATTTATTTTGTTACAGAAATTGTAGACCTTTCCTGAGAAGTCTGGTTCAGATTATTGCAAAGTAGAGTACAGAAATTACAAAAAGGTGGGAAATGTTTTTTTAACGTCTTTTTAGTATATAAAATATATTTTTAATGGATCATGTTTCAGTTTACATATTTCTGTATATTTTTTTGAGTAGTCATTACCTTGTTTTTCAATTTCACTATTTATATCCATCTCTCTCCCACAACCTTCTTACTCTGCCATCCCCAACTTCTGTCAATTACTTGTCTGTTTTCTGTTTCTAAAATATTTTGAGATTGTTATATAAATGGAATTCTATGGTATGTAACTTTCTGGGATTAAATGTTTTTCATTCAACATAATTCACTTGAAATTAATGTATAAAAAGGATTTGAGTTTCTCCATGTTTTTCTTGTATCCTGCAAACTTGCTGAACTCACTTATTAGTCTATGAGACTTTTAGTAGATTTCTTGGGATTTTTCTGTGCAGACAATCATGATATCTACAAGTAGGGACAGTTTTATCTCTTTCTAATCTATATGCCTTTTATTTCTTTTTCTTTATTGCAGTGGCTAGAACTTCCAGTATTATGTTGAAAAGAGTAGTGATGTATACACTTATTATTTGAGAAAACCAGTTTCTCTGTCAGCACCAAAAATTAATAGTAAACACAACCCAGTTATCAGCTCACCTATAATTGCACATTATTTTGGTCCACAAGTGATTGACCAGATCACATAAACATTGAGAAAAGTTAGCTATCGTCATCATCCTATGGTGATGATGATGATGATGATGTTTTTTTCCTTGTTGTTTCTATAATTAAAAAAATTAATAATTTAAAAAATATTTTATGGATTCATTCAAATTGTTTTTATTTCAGTGTTTGGAGAGCACTAATTTATGTTTATCCTGTCTTCTGATTCCAACTCATGGTGGATTTTTTCTTTGTGCGTTTTAGTAGTTCCATTTTATGAACACATTTTAAGCACAGGACATATTCTTCCTTAAAGAAAGTAAAGTGATGAGTTTTTGGGGAGCATTCTTCTGGAATAGTTTTGAATTTGTTTTTGTCAGTCGCCTTAGGTATATTACTTGCCTTTTCCAAATTTTCAAAATAATTTATTGGCTTAATATTTCTCTGTGCCACCTGTATATTATAGATTTTGACTTCAAATACCTGTAATTCCTTACAGAAGAATTTTTTCATGTCTAAGACAGATCTAACCTCTCATAGTTTGGGTTCTTCAGAAAGAGACCATAAGGTAAAGAGTCAAATGCAAGTGTTTTATTTGAGAAGTTATCCCAGATAATACCAGTTGGAAAATGGCCAAAGTGAGACAAAGAAGGAAAGAAAACCAACAAAGGTTGATTGACAATTTTAAGTGGTATTGTGTTTTTATTTCCCACATGCTCACTTTTAGTATACAGAATCTGGTTGTTGCTGTGGGCAACTGGAGCACCGTCCTGTAGGAGATGGAGGATGGTGAGATGTGTATATAATCACTCCCTACCCATCGTAGATTGGGTGCACTTCTTAGGGACATTCTCTCCTACACTTCAACCTTGCCCTCTTTATGCAACAAGCCAAAAATTCACACTAGTCTCTCAGACAATTACATTTTATTAAAGTCTTAGATATTCTAGAGACATGGACAGGGCATCAAACCTTTCTTGTCATTTCCCTGGGTCAGTGAGTTGAGTACTGGACTTGTAGCTCTCCAGGGTCCAGCAATCTGCAGAGTGCTAAATTCCAATCACCTCCGTGATGTAGGCCTGAGGTCTGCTCTCATGTCCTGTGCAGTTGTTAAAACCCTAAACCGCTAACCATTGTCAGCTTCAGTAGTTCCCACTGCTCCGTTTTCAGCTTCCTCTTTGCTTTTGGCGCCTGGAGATTTCTTTTTGTTTTGCTGGCAAGTTCATTATTTTGCTGGAATTTGAGGACAACTTACTCTTTTGAATAACTACATAGTGTACCATGGGATGGATGCACATTTATTTAAACCATTTACTTAGTGATGACATTTATGTTTTTGTGTCTAGGTTTTTGTTGTTTTTACTCTATAAACGTAGTTCCTATAAACTTTCCTTTATATGTATCTTTTGTAGTAATGCCTTTGTCTTTGGGATAAGGCCCCAGAAATGATGTAACATTCCAGGAGTTTTAAGTAACTAATTCTTTATTGCATTCCAAAAAGGCTACAGAGTTTAATAATTTGTATTTCCACCATCAATGTATCCTGGTTGGAAGATTTATCAGTTTTATAAAGATCAGTCAGAAATTCACATCTTTTTCTCAAAGCATCAAAGAAAATAATTTTGCCATTCATTTAAACAGAAAATAAATGGTATAATAATAAAATCACAGCACAAGGATTGAACAATAAATCTGCAAACTTCGTATCTGGCAAACCAGGAAAGTTGAGATTAAATACACTATCACTTATATTGAACCAGGTAAAAAGAAATAATAAATCCTCACTTCCAAGTAAAACTAATTCCCTCTAAGGAAAGTTATTACTTTTCAACTCCTTGGCTAATGATGGGTCATTCAGGTGCTTGGTATGAATCCCTAGTTAACCATAACCTGGGGTCACAGCTGCCTGGAGACATCAGTATGGTAATTAGGACATGCTCATGAAATCAGATGGAAGAACTGCTTACTTGGAATTTAAAAAATGCTGCCTCTTAAAATGTATAGTATCAAAGTTATCTTGGGGATGCTTGAGTTCACAGGTTTCTGGCACTGTTGACTGGAAAAAATTCTCTAAAACCAGTCTGGTTTATCTCTGTTAAAATGAACTTCTATTTCTGACACATTCTAACTGATAAATATCTCCCAAGTTCTAAGTAGTTATGGCTTCTGCGTTTGCAGTGTTTCTATGTGAACTGAGAAACTTTTAGAAAAAAGATCAACTCTGATGACAATATGATTTCATTCCAGTAAAATATAATTTCCATAAAGTCTACATGTAAAAAACATTCTGAAATTTAACTAACTATAAAATCACTCTTTAGATCTTTTTAAAAAGCAATATTTGTCATTTTAAAAGTAATAGCTGCAGCGAAGTTTATTTTGACATTATTTGTAGACAAAAGATTGGCTAAAATATCAATAATATAAAGATTATAAAGGATTATAAAGTTTATATTTAAAACTAGCAGAAATAATAATTTTAAAGTCTTATAAGAACAATATTTAATATAACATATCCTAATGAAAACATTCTAACATAATTGTAAATCTTTTCCTACATAATACTTGGTAAGCTTCTTTCTAGTTCTTGTTAGGGTGTGAAAGTTTTAAGGAAATCTTGCTTTTATTTTGAAAAATATAAATTCTACTTTGTTAGCTGGAAATGAATTTTCATTAATTAATCCTAATCACATATGTAGTTTTATTTACTTATTTCTATTTGTTTATTTGCTGTATGTCCAGAAATTGTTAGACATGAGCTTTGGCTTCCAGAATACTTTATGTGTGTCCAGATAGAGTTCTTAACAATTTAGTCTGTCCGCGTGTGTGTGCATGTGTATGTGTGTGCAGGGAGAGAAAGAGAGGTTTGGTCAGTAGAACCTTATATCTTTTAATAGTCTAATTTCTCTTGAAAAGGTTGAGTAGATTCATCTGATTTGTGT